>NW_027480698.1:0-300000 GCF_051401765.1 Calliopsis andreniformis | reverse complement strand
ACAGCAGCCGCAGACATAGCCATAGCAGCCGTAGACATAGCCATAGCAGCCATAGCCATAGCCATAGCAGCCATAGCCATAGCCATAGCGATAGCCATAGCAGCAACAGCCATAGCCATAGCAGCCATAGCAGCCATAGCCAAAGCCATAGCAGCCATAGCCATTGCAATAGCACGCATAGCAATAGCCATAGCAGCCATAGCCATAGCAATAACACGCATAGCGATAGCCATAGCAGCCGCAGCCATAGCCATTGCAGCCATAGCCATAGCCATAGTAGTCATTGCCATAGCCATAGCCATAGGAGTCATAGCCATAGCCATAGCAGTCATCGCCATAGCCATAGCCATAGGAGTCATAGCCATAGCCATAGCAGTCATCGCCATAGCCATAGCCATAGGAGTCATAGCCATAGCCATATCAGCCATAGCCATAGCTATAGCTGCAATAGGCATAGCAACCATAGCCATAGCCATAGCAACCATAAGCCATAGCCATAGCAGCCATAGCCATAGCCATAGCAGCCATAGCTATAGCCATATCAGCCATAGCCATAGCCAAAGCATCCATAGCCATAGCCAAAGCATCCATAGCCATTGCCATAGCAGCCATAGCCGTAGCCATCGCAGCCATCGCCATAGCCATAGCCATAGCCATAGCAGCCGTAGCCGTAGCCATCGCAGCCATAGCCATAGCTATAGACATAGCCATAGCCATAGCAGCAATAGCAATAGCCATAGCAGCCATAGCAGCCATAGCCATAGCCATAGCAGCCATAGCTATAGCCATATCAGCCATAGCCATAGCCAAAGCATCCATAGCCATTGCCATAGCATCCATAGCCATAGCCATAGCAGCCATAGCCATAGCTATAACAGCCATAGTCATAGCAGCCATAGCCATAGCCATAGCAGAAATAGCCATAACCATAGCAGCCATAGCCACAACCATAGCAGCCATAGCCATATCCATAGGAGCCATAGCCATAGCCATAGCATTAGCAGCCATAGCCATAGCTATAGCAGCCATTGCCATGGCAGCCATAGGCATAGCCATAGCAGCCATAGCCATAGCCATACGAGCCATAGCCAATGCCATAGCCACAGCAGCCATAGCCATAGCCACAGCCATATCAGCCATAGCCATAGCCATAGCCATAGCTATTGCAGCCATAGCTACATCCATAGCAGCAATAGCCACAGCCATAGCAGCCATAGGCATAGCCATAGAAGCCATAGCCACAACAATAGCACGCATAGCGATAGCCATAACAGCCTAGCCATAGCCATAGCAGCCATAGCCATAGCCATATCAGCCATAGCCGTAACCATAGTCATAGCAGCTATTCGCCATAGCCAGAGCAGACATAGCCATAGCCATAGCCACAGCAGCCAATGCCACAGCCATAGCAGTTATAGCCATAGGCGTAGCAGCCATAGGCATAGCTATACCAGCCATAGACATAGCAGCCATTGCCATGGACATTGCAGCCATAGCCATAGCCATAGCAGCCGTAGCCATAGCCATAGCCATAGCATTCGCAGCTATATCCATAGCAGCCAAAGCCATAGTCACAGCCATAGCAGCCATAGACATACCCACAGCCACAGCAGCCAATGCCATAGCCATAGCAGTTATAGCCATAGCCGTAGCAGCCATAGGCATTGCTATACCAGCCACAGACATAGCAGAGATAGCCATAGCCATAGCAGCCATAGTCATAGCCATAGCCATAGCCATAGCAGCAATAGTCATAGCCATAGCAGCCCTAGCAGCCATAGCGATAGCCACAGCAGCCATAGCTATAGCCATAGCAGTAACCATAGCAGCAATAGCCATAGCCATAGCAGCCATAGCAGCCATAGCCATAGCCATAGCAGCCATAGACATAGTCATAGCCACAGCAGCCAATGCCATAGCCATAGCAGCCGTAGCCTTAGCAGCCATAGCAGCCATAGCCATAGCCATAGACATAGCAGCCATAGCCATAGCCATAGCAGCAATAGCCATAGCCATAGCAGCCATAGCAGCCATAGCCATAGCAATAGCACGCTTGGCATTAGCCACAGCAGCCGCAGACATAGCCATAGCAGCCGTAGACATAGCCATAGCAGCCATAGCCATAGCCATAGCAGCCATAGCCATAGCCATAGCGATAGCCATAGCAGCAACAGCCATAGCCATAGCAGCCATAGCAGCCATGGCCATAGCCATAGACATAGCAGCCATAGCCATAGCCATAGCAGCCATAGCCATAGCCATAGCCATAGCAGCCATAGCTATATCCATAGCAGCAATATCCACAGCCATAGCAGCCATAGGCATAGCCATAGGAGCCATAGCCATAGCAATAGCACGCATATCGATAGCCATAGCAGCAACAGCCATAGCCATAGCAGCCATAGCAGCCATAGCCATAGCCATAGCAGACATAGCGATAGCCATAGCAGCCGTACCCGTAGCCACCGCAGCCATAGCAATAGCCATAGCCATATCCATATCCATAGCCATAGCAGCAACAGCCATAGCCATAGCAGCCATAGCAGCCATAGCCATAGCCATAGCAGCCATAGCCATAGCCATAGTACGCATAGCGACAGCCATAGCAGCCGTAGCCATAGCTATAGCAGCCATAGCCATAGCCATATCAGCCATAGCCATAGCCATAGCCATAGCCATAGCCATAGCCATAGCAGCAACAGCCATAGCCATAGCAGCCATAGCAGCCATAGCCAAAGCCATAGCAGCCATAGCCATAGCAATAGCACGCATAGCAATAGCCATAGCAGTCATAGCCATAGCAATATCACGCATAGCGATAGCCATAGCAGCCGCAGCCATAGCCATTGCAGCCATAGCCATAGCCATAGCAGTCATTGCCATAGCCATAGCCATAGGAGTCATAGCCATAGCCATAGCAGTCATCGCCATAGCCATAGCCATAGGAGTCATAGCCATAGCCATAGCAGTCATCGCCATAGCCATAGCCATAGGAGTCATAGCCATAGCCATATCAGCCATAGCCATAGCTATAGCTGCAATAGCCATAGCAACCATAGCCATAGCCATAGCAGCCATAGCCATAGCCATAGCAGCCATAGCTATAGCCATATCAGCCATAGCCATAGCCAAAGCATCCATAGCCATAGCCAAAGCATCCATAGCCATTGCCATAGCAGCCATAGCCGTAGCCATCGCAGCCATCGCCATAGCCATAGCCATAGCCATAGCAGCCGTAGCCGTAGCCATCGCAGCCATAGCCATAGCTATAGACATAGCCATAGCCATAGCAGCAATAGCAATAGCCATAGCAGCCATAGCAGCCATAGCCATAGCCATAGCAGCCATAGCTATAGCCATATCAGCCGTAGCCATAGCCAAAGCATCCATAGCCATTGCCATAGCATCCATAGCCATAGCCATAGCAGCCATAGCCATAGCTATAACAGCCATAGTCATAGCAGCCCTAGCCATAGCCATAGCATCCATAGCCATAGCCATAGCAGCCATAGCCACAACCATAGCAGCCATAGCCATATCCATAGGAGCCATAGCCATAGCCATAGCATTAGCAGCCATAGCCATATCTATAGCAGCCATTGCCATGGCAGCCATAGGCATAGCCATAGCAGCCATAGCCATAGCCATACGAGCCATAGCCAATGCCATAGCCACAGCAGCCATAGCCATAGCCACAGCCATATCAGCCATAGCCATAGCCATAGCCATAGCCATAGCAGCCATAGCTACATCCATAGCAGCAATAGCCACAGCCATAGCAGCCATAGGCATAGCCATAGAAGCCATAGCCACAACAATAGCACGCATAGCGATAGCCATAACAGCCTAGCCATAGCCATAGCAGCCATAGCCATAGCCATATCAGCCATAGCCGTAACCATAGTCATAGCAGCTATTCGCCATAGCCAGAGCAGACATAGCCATAGCCATAGCCACAGCAGCCAATGCCACAGCCATAGCAGTTATAGCCATAGGCGTAGCAGCCATAGGCATAGCTATACCAGCCATAGACATAGCAGCCATTGCCATGGACATTGCAGCCATAGCCATAGCCATAGCAGCCGTAGCCATAGCCATAGCCATAGCAGCCGCAGCTATATCCATTGCAGCCAAAGCCATAGTCACAGCCATAGCAGCCATAGACATACCCACAGCCACAGCAGCCAATGCCATAGCCATAGCAGTTATAGCCATAGCCGTAGCAGCCATAGGCATTGCTATACCAGCCACAGACATAGCAGAGATAGCCATAGCCATAGCAGCCATAGTCATAGCCATAGCCATAGCCATAGCAGCAATAGTCATAGCCATAGCAGCCCTAGCAGCCATAGCGATAGCCACAGCAGCCATAGCTATAGCCATAGCAGTAACCATAGCAGCAATAGCCATAGCCATAGCAGCCATAGCAGCCATAGCCATAGCCATAGCAGCCATAGACATAGTCATAGCCACAGCAGCCAATGCCATAGCCATAGCAGCCGTAGCCTTAGCAGCCATAGCAGCCATAGCCATAGCCATAGACATAGCAGCCATAGCCATAGCCATAGCAGCAATAGCCATAGCCATAGCAGCCATAGCAGCCATAGCCATAGCAATAGCACGCATAGGATTAGCCACAGCAGCCGCAGACATAGCCATAGCAGCCGTAGACATAGCCATAGCAGCCATAGCCATAGCCATAGCAGCCATAGCCATAGCCATAGCGATAGCCATAGCAGCAACAGCCATAGCCATAGCAGCCATAGCAGCCATGGCCATAGCCATAGACATAGCAGCCATAGCCATAGCCATAGCAGCCATAGCCATAGCCATAGCCATAGCAGCCATAGCTATATCCATAGCAGCAATATCCACAGCCATAGCAGCCATAGGCATAGCCATAGGAGCCATAGCCATAGCAATAGCACGCATATCGATAGCCATAGCAGCAACAGCCATAGCCATAGCAGCCATAGCAGCCATAGCCATAGCCATAGCAGACATAGCGATAGCCATAGCAGCCGTACCCGTAGCCACCGCAGCCATAGCAATAGCCATAGCCATATCCATAGCCATAGCCATAGCAGCAACAGCCATAGCCATAGCAGCCATAGCAGCCATAGCCATAGCCATAGCAGCCATAGCCATAGCCATAGTACGCATAGCGACAGCCATAGCAGCCGTAGCCATAGCTATAGCAGCCATAGCCATAGCCATATCAGCCATAGCCATAGCCATAGCCATAGCCATAGCCATAGCAGCAACAGCCATAGCCATAGCAGCCATAGCAGCCATAGCCAAAGCCATAGCAGCCATAGCCATAGCAATAGCACGCATAGCAATAGCCATAGCAGCCATAGCCATAGCAATAACACGCATAGCGATAGCCATAGCAGCCGCAGCCATAGCCATTGCAGACATAGCCATAGCCATAGTAGTCATTGCCATAGCCATAGCCATAGGAGTCATAGCCATAGCCATAGCAGTCATCGCCATAGCCATAGGCATAGGAGTCATAGCCATAGCCATAGCAGTCATCGCCATAGCCATAGCCATAGGAGTCATAGCCATAGCCATATCAGCCATAGCCATAGCTATAGCTGCAATAGGCATAGCAACCATAGCCATAGCCATAGCAGCCATAGCCATAGCCATAGCAGCCATAGCTATAGCCATATCAGCCATAGCCATAGCCAAAGCATCCATAGCCATAGCCAAAGCATCCATAGCCATTGCCATAGCAGCCATAGCCGTAGCCATCGCAGCCATCGCCATAGCCATGGCCATAGCCATAGCAGCCGTAGCCGTAGCCATCGCAGCCATAGCCATAGCTATAGACATAGCCATAGCCATAGCAGCAATAGCAATAGCCATAGCAGCCACAGCAGCCATAGCCATAGCCATAGCAGCCATAGCTATAGCCATATCAGCCATAGCCATAGCCAAAGCATCCATAGCCATTGCCATAGCATCCATAGCCATAGCCATAGCAGCCATAGCCATAGCTATAACAGCCATAGTCATAGCAGCCATAGCCATAGCCATAGCAGCCATAGCCATAGCCATAGCAGCCATAGCCACAACCATAGCAGCCATAGCCATATCCATAGGAGCCATAGCTATAGCCATAGCATTAGCAGCCATAGCCATAGCTATAGCAGCCATTGCCATGGCAGCCATAGGCATAGCCATAGCAGCCATAGCCATAGCCATACGAGCCATAGCCAATGCCATAGCCACAGCAGCCATAGCCATAGCCACAGCCATATCAGCCATAGCCATAGCCATAGCCATAGCCATAGCAGCCATAGCTACATCCATAGCAGCAATAGCCACAGCCATAGCAGCCATAGGCATAGCCATAGAAGCCATAGCCACAACAATAGCACGCATAGCGATAGCCATAACAGCCTAGCCATAGCCATAGCAGCCATAGCCATAGCCATATCAGCCATAGCCGTAACCATAGTCATAGCAGCTATTCGCCATAGCCAGAGCAGACATAGCCATAGCCATAGCCACAGCAGCCAATGCCACAGCCATAGCAGTTATAGCCATAGGCGTAGCAGCCATAGGCATAGCTATACCAGCCATAGACATAGCAGCCATTGCCATGGACATTGCAGCCATAGCCATAGCCATAGCAGCCGTAGCCATAGCCATAGCCATAGCAGCCGCAGCTATATCCATAGCAGCCAAGGCCATAGTCACAGCCATAGCAGCCATAGACATACCCACAGCCACAGCAGCCAATGCCATAGCCATAGCAGTTATGGCCATAGCCGTAGCAGCCATAGGCATTGCTATACCAGCCACAGACATGGCAGAGATAGCCATAGCCATAGCAGCGATAGTCATAGCCATAGCCATAGCCATAGCAGCAATAGTCATAGCCATAGCAGCCCTAGCAGCCATAGCGATAGCCACAGCAGCCATAGCTATAGCCATAGCAGTAACCATAGCAGCAATAGCCATAGCCATAGCAGCCATAGCAGCCATAGCCATAGCCATAGCAGCCATAGACATAGTCATAGCCACAGCAGCCAATGCCATAGTCATAGCAGCCGTAGCCTTAGCAGCCATAGCAGCCATAGCCATGGCCATAGACATAGCAGCCATAGCCATAGCCATAGCAGCAATAGCCATAGCCATAGCAGCCATAGCAGCCATAGCCATAGCAATAGCACGCATAGCATTAGCCACAGCAGCCGCAGACATAGCCATAGCAGCCGTAGACATAGCCATAGCAGCCATAGCCATAGCCATAGCAGCCATAGCCATAGCCATAGCGATAGCCATAGCAGCAACAGCCATAGCCATAGCAGCCATAGCAGCCATGGCCATAGCCATAGACATAGCAGCCATAGCCATAGCCATAGCAGCCATAGCCATAGCCATAGCCATAGCAGCCATAGCTATATCCATAGCAGCAATATCCACAGCCATAGCAGCCATAGGCATAGCCATAGGAGCCATAGCCATAGCAATAGCACGCATATCGATAGCCATAGCAGCAACAGCCATAGCCATAGCAGCCATAGCAGCCATAGCCATAGCCATAGCAGACATAGCGATAGCCATAGCAGCCGTACCCGTAGCCACCGCAGCCATAGCAATAGTCATAGCCATATCCATAGCCATAGCCATAGCAGCAACAGCCATAGCCATAGCAGCCATAGCAGCCATAGCCATAGCCATAGCAGCCATAGCCATAGCCATAGTACGCATAGCGACAGCCATAGCAGCCGTAGCCATAGCTATAGCAGCCATAGCCATAGCCATATCAGCCATAGCCATAGCCATAGCCATAGCCATAGCCATAGCCATAGCAGCAACAACCATAGCCATAGCAGCTATAGCAGCCATAGCCAAAGCCATAGCAGCCATAGCCATAGCAATAGCACGCATAGCAATAGCCATAGCAGCCATAGCCATAGCAATATCACGCATAGCGATAGCCATAGCAGCCGCAGCCATAGCCATTGCAGCCATAGCCATAGCCATAGAAGTCATTGCCATAGCCATAGCCATAGGAGTCATAGCCATAGCCATAGCAGTCATCGCCATAGCCATAGCCATAGGAGTCATAGCCATAGCCATAGCAGTCATCGCCATAGCCATAGCCATAGGAGTCATAGCCATACCCATATCAGCCATAGCCATAGCTATAGCTGCAATAGCCATAGCAACCATAGCCATAGCCATAGCAGCCATAGCCATAGCCATAGCAGCCATAGCTATAGCCATATCAGCCATAGCCATAGCCAAAGCATCCATAGCCATAGCCAAAGCATCCATAGCCATTGCCATAGCAGCCATAGCCGTAGCCATCGCAGCCATCGCCATAGCCATAGCCATAGCCATAGCAGCCGTAGCCGTAGCCATCGCAGCCATATTCATAGCTATAGACATAGCCATAGCCATAGCAGCAATAGCAATAGCCATAGCAGCCATAGCAGCCATAGCCATAGACATAGCAGCCATAGCTATAGCCATATCAGCCGTAGCCATAGCCAAAGCATCCATAGCCATTGCCATAGCATCCATAGCCATAGCCATAGCAGCCATAGCCATAGCTATAACAGCCATAGTAATAGCAGCCATAGCCATAGCCATAGCAGCCATAGCCATAGCCATAGCAGCCATAGCCACAACCATAGCAGCCATAGCCATATCCATAGGAGACATAGCCATAGCCATAGCATTAGCAGCCATAGCCATAGCTATAGCAGCCATTGCCATGGCAGCCATAGGCATAGCCATAGCAGCCATAGCCATAGCCATACGAGCCATAGCCAATGCCATAGCCACAGCAGCCATAGCCATAGCCACAGCCATATCAGCCATAGCCATAGCCATAGCCATAGCCATAGCAGCCATAGCTACATCCATAGCAGCAATAGCCACAGCCATAGCAGCCATAGGCATAGCCATAGAAGCCATAGCCACAACAATAGCACGCATAGCGATAGCCATAACAGCCTAGCCATAGCCATAGCAGCCATAGCCATAGCCATATCAGCCATAGCCGTAACCATAGTCATAGCAGCTATTCGCTATAGCCAGAGCAGACATAGCCATAGCCATAGCCACAGCAGCCAATGCCATAGCCATAGCAGTTATAGCCATAGGCGTAGCAACCATAGGCATAGCTATACCAGCCATAGACATAGCAGCCATTGCTATGGACATTGCGGCCATAGCCATAGCCATAGCAGCCGTAGCCATAGCCATAGCCATAGCAGCCGCAGCTATATCCATAGCAGCCAAAGCCATAGTCACAGCCATAGCAGCCATAGACATACCCACAGCCACAGCAGCCAATGCCATAGCCATAGCAGTTATAGCCATAGCCGTAGCAGCCATAGGCATAGCTATACCAGCCACAGACATAGCAGAGATAGCCATAGCCATAGCAGCCATAGTAATAGCCATAGCCATAGCCATAGCAGCAATAGTCATAGCCATAGCAGCCCTAGCAGCCATAGCGATAGCAACAGCAGCCATAGCTATAGCCATAGCAGTAACCATAGCAGCAATAGCCATAGCCATAGCAGCCATAGCAGCCATAGCCATAGCCCCAGCAGCCATAGACATAGTCATAGCCACAGCAGCCAATGCCATAGCCATAGCAGCCGTAGCCTTAGCAGCCATAGCAGCAATAGCCATAGCCATAGCAGCCATAGCAGCCATAGCCATAGCAATAGCACGCATAGCATTAGCCACAGCAGCCGCAGACATAGCCATAGCAGCCGTAGACATAGCCATAGCAGCCATAGCCATAGCCATAGCAGCCATAGCCATAGCCATAGCGATAGCCATAGCAGCAACAGCCATAGCCATAGCAGCCATAGCAGCCATGGCCATAGCCATAGACATAGCAGCCATAGCCATAGCCATAGCAGCCATAGCCATAGCCATAGCCATAGCAGCCATAGCTATATCCATAGCAGCAATATCCACAGCCATAGCAGCCGTACCCGTAGCCACCGCAGCCATAGCAATAGCCATAGCCATATCCATAGCCATAGCCATAGCAGCAACAGCCATAGCCATAGCAGCCATAGCAGCCATAGCCATAGCCATAGCAGCCATAGCCATAGCCATAGTACGCATAGCGACAGCCATGGCAGCCGTAGCCATAGCTATAGCAGCCATAGCCATAGCCATATCAGCCATAGCCATAGCCATAGCCATAGCCATAGCCATAGCCATAGCAGCAACAGCCATAGCCATAGCAGCCATAGCAGCCATAGCCAAAGCCATAGCAGCCATAGCCATAGCAATAGCACGCATAGCAATAGCCATAGCAGCCATAGCCATAGCAATATCACGCATAGCGATAGCCATAGCAGCCGCAGCCATAGCCATAGCAGCCATAGCCATAGCCATAGCAGCCATAGCCATAGCTATAGCAGCCATAGCCATAGCAGACATAGCCATAGCCAAAGCAGCCATAGCCGTAGCCATCGCAGCCGTAGCCATAGCCACAGCAGCCATAGCCATAGCAATAGCACGCATAACGATAGCCATAGCAACCGCAGCCATAGCCATAGCAGCCATAGCCATAGCCATAGCAGCCATAGGCATAGGCATAGCAGCCATAGCCATAGCCATAGCAGCCATAGCCGTAGCCGTCGCAGCCATAGCCATAGCCATAGCCATAGCCATAGCAGCAACAGCTATAGCCATAGCAGCCATAGCAGCCATAGCCATAGCCATAGCAGCCATAGCCATAGCCATAGCACGCATAGCGACAGCCATAGCAGCCGTAGCCATAGCTATAGCAGCCATAGCCATAGCCATATCAGCCATAGCCATAGCCATAGCCATAGCAGGAATAGCCATAGTCATAGCAGCCATAGCCATAGCCATAGCAGCGATAGCCATGGCCATAGCAGCCATAGCCATATCCATAGGAGCCATAGCCATAGCCATTGCCTTAGCAGCCATAGCCATAGCCATAGCAGCCATAGCCATAGCAATAGCACGCGTAGCGATAGCCATAACAGCCATAGCCATGGACATAGCAGCCATTGCCATAGCCATAGCCATATCAGCCATAGCCATAGTGATAGCCATAACAGCCATAGCCATGGACATAGCAGCCATTGCCATGGCCATAGCAGCCATAGCCATATGTATAGGAGCCATAGCCATATGTATAGGAGCCATAGCCATAGCAGCCATAGCCGTATCAATTGCACGCACAGCATTAGCCATAGCAGCCATAGCCATAACCATAGCAGCCATAGCCATATCCATAGGAGCCATTGCCATAGCCATAGCCATATCAGCCATAGCCATAGCTATAGCAGCCATAGCCATAGCAGCCATAGCCATAGCTATAGCAGCCATTGCCTTAGCCATAGCAGCCACAGCCATAGCCATAGCAGCCATAGCCATAGCCATAGCATTAGCAGCCATAGCCATAGCTATAGCAGCCATTGCTATAGCAGCCATAGGCATAGCCATAGCAGCCTAGCCATAGCCATACCAGCCATAGCCATAGCCATATCAGCCATAGCCATAGCCATAGCCATAACAGCCATAGCCATGGACAGAGCAGCCATTGCCATGGCCCTAGCAGCCATAGCCATATCCATAGGAGCCATAGCCATAGCCATAGCCTTAGCAGCCATAGCCATAGCCATAGCAGCCATAGCCATAGCAATAGCACGCATAGCATTAGCCATAGCAGCCGCAGCCATAGCCATAGCAGCCGTAGCCATAGCCATAGCAACCATAGACATAGCCATTGCAGCCATAGCCATAGCCATAGCATATAGACGCAATAGCTACAGCAACCATAGACATAGCCATCGCAGCCATAGCCATAGCCATAGCCACAGTAGGCATAGCCACAGCCATAGCAGCAGTAGCCATAGCCATAGCCATAGCCATAGCAGCAATAGTCATAGCCAGAGCAGCCATAGCAGCCAATGCCATAGCCATAGCAGCCGTAGCCTTAGCAGCCATAGCAGCCATAGCCATAGCCATAGACATAGCAGCCATAGCCATAGCCATAGCAGCCATAGCCATAGATATAGCAGCCGTAGCCATAGCAGACGTAGCCGTAGCCATAGCATTAGCCATAGCAGCAATAGCCATAGCAATAGCAGGCATAGCGATAGCCATAGCAGCCGCAGCCATAGCCATAGCAGCCATAGCCATAGCCATAGCAGCCATAGCCATAGCCATAGCAGCCACAGCCATAGCAATATCAGCCATAGCCATACCCATAGCAGCCATAGCCATAACCATAGCAGCCATAGCCATATCCATAGGAGCCATTGCCATAGCCATAGCCATATCAGCCATAGCCATAGCTATAGCAGCAATAGCCATAGCAGCCATAGCCATAGCTATAGCAGCCATTGCCATAGCCATAGCAGCCATAGCCATAGCCATAGCAGCTATAGCCATAGCCAGAGCATCCATAGCCATATCCATGGGAGCCATAGCCATAGCCATAGCATTAGCAGCCATAGCCATAGCTATAGCAGCCATTGCTATAGCAGCCATAGGCATAGCCATAGCCGCCGTAGCCGTAGCCATCGCAGCCATAGCCATAGCCATAGCCATAGCCATAGCCATAGCCATAGCCATAGCACGCATAGCGACAGCCATAGCAGCCGTAGCCATAGCTATAGCAGGCATAGCCATAGCCATATCAGCCATACCAGCCATAGCCATAGCCATATCAGCCATAGCCATAGCCATAGCCATAACAGCCATGGCCATGGACATAGCAGCCATTGCCATGGCCATAGCAGCCATAGCTATAGCCATATCAGCCATAGCCATAGCCAAAGTATCCATAGCCATAGCCAAAGCATCCATAGCCATTGCCATAGCAGCCATAGCCGTAGCCATCGCAGCCATCGCCATAGCCATAGCCATAGCCATAGCAGCCGTAGCCGTAGCCATCGCAGCCATAGCCATAGCCATAGACATAGCCATAGGCATAGCAGCAATAGCAATAGCCATAGCAGCCATAGCAGCCATAGCCATAGCCATAGCAGCCATAGCCATAGGCATAGCAGCCATAGCCATAGCCATAGCAGCCATAGCCATAGCCATATCAGCCATAGCCATAGCCATAGCCATAGCAGCAATAGCCATAGTCATACCAGCCATAGCCATAGCCATAGCAGCGATAGCCATGGCCATAGCAGCCATAGCCATATCCATAGGAGCCATAGCCATAGCCATTGCCTTAGCAGCCATAGCCATAGCCATAGCAGCCATAGCCATAGCAATAGCACGCATAGCGCTAGCCATAGCAGCCATAGCCATAGCAATAGCACGCATAGCGATAGCCATAGCAGCCGCAGCCATAGCCATAGCAGCCATAGCCATAGCCATAGCAGCCATAGCCATAGCCATAGCAGCCATAGCCATAGCCATAGCAGCCATAGCCGTAGCCATCGCAGCCATAGAAATAGCCATAGCCATAGCCAAAGCAGCAACAGCCATAGCCATAGCAGCCATAGCAGCCATAGCCATAGCCATAGCAGCCATAGCCATAACCATAGCAGCCATAGCCATATCCATAGGAGCCATAGCCAAAGCCATAGCCATAGCAGCAATAGCCATAGTCATAGCAGCCATAGCCATAGCCATAACAGCCATAGCCATAGGCATAGCCATAACAGCCATAGCCACGGACACAGCAGCCATTGCCATGGCCATAGCAGCCATAGCCATATGTATAGGAGCCATAGCCATATGTATAGGAGCAATAGCCATAGCAGCCATAGCCATAGCAATGGCACGCATAGCATTAGCCATAGCAGCCGCAGCCATAGCCACAGCAGCCGTAGCCATAGCCATAGCAGCCATAGCCACAGCCATAGCAGACATAGCGATAGCCATAGCAGCCGTAGCCATAGCCATAGCAGCAACAGCCATAGCCATAGCAGCCATAGCAGCCATAGCCATAGCCAGAGCAGCCATAGCCATAGCCATAGAACGCATAGCGACAGCCATAGCAGCCGTAGCCATAGCTATAGCAGCCATAGCCATAGCCATATCAGCCATAGCCATAGCCATAGCCATAGCAGCAATAGCCATAGTCATAGCAGCCATAGCCATAGCCATAGCAGCGATAGCCATGGCCATAGCAGCCATAGCCATATCCATAGGAGCCATAGCCATAGCCATTGCCTTAGCAGCCATAGCCATAGCCATAGCAGCCATAGCCATAGCAATAGCATCCATAGCCATAGCAGCCATAGCCATAGCTATAGCAGCCATTGCCATAGCCATAGCAGCCATAGCCATAGCCATAGCAGCCATAGCCATAGCAATGGCACGCATAGCATTAGCCATAGCAGCAGAAACCATAGCCATAGCAGCCATAGCCATAGCCATAGCAGACATAGCGATAGCCATAGCAGCCGTAGCCGTAGCCACCGCAGCCATAGCGATAGCCATAGCCATATCCATAGCCATAGCCATAGCAGCAACAGCCATAGCCATAGCAGCCATAGCAGCCATAGCCATAGCAGCCGTAGACATAGCCATAGCAGCCATAGCCATAGCCATAGCAGCCATAGCCATAGCCATAGCGATAGCCATAGCAGCAACAGCCATAGCCATAGCAGCCATAGCAGCCATGGCCATAGCCATAGACATAGCAGCCATAGCCATAGCCATAGCAGCCATAGCCATAGCCATAGCCATAGCAGCCATAGCTATATCCATAGCAGCAATATCCACAGCCATAGCAGCCATAGGCATAGCCATAGAAGCCATAGCCATAGCAATAGCACTCATATCGATAGCCATAGCAGCAACAGCCAAGGCCATAGCAGCCATAGCAGCCATAGCCATAGCCATAGCAGACATAGCGATAGCCATAGCAGCCGTACCCGTAGCCACCGCAGCCATAGCCATAGCCATATCAGCCATAGCCATAGCCATAGCCATAGCAGCAATAGCCATAGACATAGCAGCCATAGCCATAGCCATAGCAGCCATAGCCATTGCCATAGTACGCATAGCGACAGCCATATCAGCCATAGCCATAGCCATAGCCATAGCAGCAATAGCCAAAGTCATACCAGCCATAGCCATAGCCATAGCAGCGATAGCCATGGCCATAGCAGCCATAGCCATATCCATAGGAGCCATAGCCATAGCCATTGCCTTAGCAGCCATAGCCATAGCCATAGCAGCCATAGCCATAGCAATAGCACGCATAGCGCTAGCCATAGCAGCCATAGCCATAGCAATAGCACGCATAGCGATAGCCACAGCAGCCGCAGCCATAGCCATAGCAGCCATAGCCATAGCCATAGCAGCCATAGCCATAGCCATAGCAGCCATAGCCATAGCCATAGCAGCGATAGCCATGGCCATAGCAGCCATAGCCATATCCATAGGAGCCATAGCCATAGCCATTGCCTTAGCAGCCATAGCCATAGCCATAGCAGCCATAGCCATAGCAATAGCATCCATAGCCATAGCAGCCATAGCCATAGCTATAGCAGCCATTGCCATAGCCATAGCAGCCATAGCCATAGCCATAGCAGCCATAGCCATAGCAATGGCACGCATAGCATTAGCCATAGCAGCAGAAACCATAGCCATAGCAGCCATAGCCATAGCCATAGCAGACATAGCGATAGCCATAGCAGCCGTAGCCGTAGCCACCGCAGCCATAGCGATAGCCATAGCCATATCCATAGCCATAGCCATAGCAGCAACAGCCATAGCCATAGCAGCCATAGCAGCCATAGCCATAGCAGCCGTAGACATAGCCATAGCAGCCATAGCCATAGCCATAGCAGCCATAGCCATAGCCATAGCGATAGCCATAGCAGCAACAGCCATAGCCATAGCAGCCATAGCAGCCATGGCCATAGCCATAGACATAGCAGCCATAGCCATAGCCATAGCAGCCATAGCTATAGCCATAGCCATAGCAGCCATAGCTATATCCATAGCAGCAATATCCACAGCCATAGCAGCCATAGGCATAGCCATAGAAGCCATAGCCATAGCAATAGCACTCATATCGATAGCCATAGCAGCAACAGCCAAGGCCATAGCAGCCATAGCAGCCATAGCCATAGCCATAGCAGACATAGCGATAGCCATAGCAGCCGTACCCGTAGCCACCGCAGCCATAGCCATAGCCATAGCCATATCCATAGCCATAGCCATAGCAGCAACAGCCATAGCCATAGCAGCCATAGCAGCCATAGCCATAGCCATAGCAGCCATAGCCATTGCCATAGTACGCATAGCGACAGCCATATCAGCCATAGCCATAGCCATAGCCATAGCAGCAATAGCCAAAGTCATACCAGCCATAGCCATAGCCATAGCAGCGATAGCCATGGCCATAGCAGCCATAGCCATATCCATAGGAGCCATAGCCATAGCCATTGCCTTAGCAGCCATAGCCATAGCCATAGCAGCCATAGCCATAGCAATAGCACGCATAGCGCTAGCCATAGCAGCCATAGCCATAGCAATAGCACGCATAGCGATAGCCACAGCAGCCGCAGCCATAGCCATAGCAGCCATAGCCATAGCCATAGCAGCCATAGCCATAGCCATAGCAGCCATAGCCATAGCCATAGCAGCCATAGCCGTAGCCATCGCAGCCATAGAAATAGCCATAGCCATAGCCAAAGCAGCAACAGCCATAGCCATAGCAGCCATAGCAGCCATAGCCGTAGCCATAGCAGCCATAGCCATAACCATAGCAGCCATAGCCATATCCATAGGAGCCATAGCCATAGCCATAGCCATAGCAGCAATAGCCATAGTCATAGCAGCCATAGCCATAGCCATAACAGCCATAGCCATAGGCATAGCCATAACAGCCATAGCCATGGACACAGCAGCCATTGCCATGGCCATAGCAGCCATAGCCATATGTATAGGAGCCATAGCCATATGTATAGGAGCAATAGCCATAGCAGCCATAGCCATAGCAATGGCACGCATAGCATTAGCCATAGCAGCCGCAGCCATAGCCACAGCAGCCGTAGCCATAGCCATAGCAGCCATAGCCACAGCCATAGCAGACATAGCGATAGCCATAGCAGCCGTAGCCATAGCCATAGCAGCAACAGCCATAGCCATAGCAGCCATAGCAGCCATAGCCATAGCCAGAGCAGCCATAGCCATAGCCATAGAACGCATAGCGACAGCCATAGCAGCCGTAGCCATAGCTATAGCAGCCATAGCCATAGCCATATCAGCCGTAGCCATAGCCATAGCCATAGCAGCAATAGCCATAGTCATAGCAGCCATAGCCATAGCCATAGCAGCGATAGCCATGGCCATAGCAGCCATAGCCATATCCATAGGAGCCATAGCCATAGCCATTGCCTTAGCAGCCATAGCCATAGCCATAGCAGCCATAGCCATAGCAATAGCATCCATAGCCATAGCAGCCATAGCCATAGCTATAGCAGCCATTGCCATAGCCATAGCAGCCATAGCCATAGCCATAGCAGCCATAGCCATAGCAATGGCACGCATAGCATTAGCCATAGCAGCAGAAACCATAGCCATAGCAGCCATAGCCATAGCCATAGCAGACATAGCGATAGCCATAGCAGCCGTAGCCGTAGCCACCGCAGCCATAGCGATAGCCATAGCCATATCCATAGCCATAGCCATAGCAGCAACAGCCATAGCCATAGCAGCCATAGCAGCCATAGCCATAGCAGCCGTAGACATAGCCATAGCAGCCATAGCCATAGCCATAGCAGCCATAGCCATAGCCATAGCGATAGCCATAGCAGCAACAGCCATAGCCATAGCAGCCATAGCAGCCATGGCCATAGCCATAGACATAGCAGCCATAGCCATAGCCATAGCAGCCATAGCCATAGCCATAGCCATAGCAGCCATAGCTATATCCACAGCAGCAATATCCACAGCCATAGCAGCCATAGGCATAGCCATAGGAGCCATAGCCATAGCAATAGCACTCATATCGATAGCCATAGCAGCAACAGCCAAGGCCATAGCAGCCATAGCAGCCATAGCCATAGCCATAGCAGACATAGCGATAGCCATAGCAGCCGTACCCGTAGCCACCGCAGCCATAGCCATAGCCATAGCCATATCCATAGCCATAGCCATAGCAGCAACAGCCATAGCCATAGCAGCCATAGCAGCCATAGCCATAGCCATAGCAGCCATAGCCATAGCCATAGTACGCATAGCGACAGCCATAGCAGCCGTAGCCATAGCTATAGCAGCCATAGCCATAGCCATATCAGCCATAGCCATAGCCATAGCCATAGCCATAGCCATAGCCATAGCAGCAACAGCCATAGCCATAGCAGCCATAGCAGCCATAGCCAAAGCCATAGCAGCCATAGCCATAGCAATAGCACGCATAGCAATAGCCATAGCAGCCATAGCCATAGCAATATCACGCATAGCGATAGCCATAGCAGCCGCAGCCATAGCCATAGCAGCCATAGCCATAGCCATAGCAGCCATAGCCATAGGCATAGCAGACATAGCCATAGCCAAAGCAGCCATAGCCGTAGCCATCGCAGCCATAGCCATAGCCATAGCCATAGCCATAGCAGCAACAGCCATAGACATAGCAGCCATAGCAGTCATAGCCATAGCACGCATAGCGATAGCCATAGCAGCCGTGGCCATAGTTATAGCAGCCATAGCCATAGCCATATCAGCCATAGCCATAGCCATAGCCATAGCAGCAATAGCCATAGTCATAGCAGCCGTAGCCATAGCCATAGCAGCCATAGCAGCCATAGCCAAAGCCATAGCAGCCATAGCCATAGCAATAGCACGCATAGCAATAGCCATAGCAGCCATAGCCATAGCAATATCACGCATAGCGATAGCCATAGCAGCCGCTGCCATAGCCATAGCAGCCATAGCCATAGCCATAGCAGCCATAGCCATAGGCATAGCAGACATAGCCATAGCCAAAGCAGCCATAGCCGTAGCCATCGCAGCCATAGCCATAGCCATAGCCATAGCCATAGCAGCAACAGCCATAGACATAGCAGCCATAGCAGTCATAGCCATAGCACGCATAGCGATAGCCATAGCAGCCGTGGCCATAGTTATAGCAGCCATAGCCATAGCCATATCAGCCATAGCCATAGCCATAGCCATAGCAGCAATAGCCATAGTCATAGCAGCCGTAGCCATAGCCATAGCAGCCATAGCCATAGCAATAGCACGCATAACGATAGCCATAGCAACCGCAGCCATAGCCATCGCAGCCATAGCCATAGCCATAGCAGCCACAGCCATAGGCATAGCAGCCATAGCCATAGCCATAGCAGCCATAGCCATAGCCATATCAGCCATAGCCATAGCCATAGCCATAGCAGCAATAGCCATAGTCATACCAGCCATAGCCATAGCCATAGGCATAGCCATAGCCATAGCCATAGCCATAGCACGCATAGCGACAGCCATAGCAGCCGTAGCCATAGCTATAGCAGGCATAGCCATAGCCATATCAGCCATACCAGCCATAGCCATAGCCATATCAGCCATAGCCATAGCCATAGCCATAACAGCCATGGCCATGGACATAGCAGCCATTGCCATGGCCATAGCAGCCATAGCTATAGCCATATCAGCCATAGCCATAGCCAAAGTATCCATAGCCATAGCCAAAGCATCCATAGCCATTGCCATAGCAGCCATAGCCGTAGCCATCGCAGCCATCGCCATAGCCATAGCCATAGCCATAGCAGCCGTAGCCGTAGCCATCGCAGCCATAGCCATAGCCATAGACATAGCCATAGGCATAGCAGCAATAGCAATAGCCATAGCAGCCATAGCAGCCATAGCCATAGCCATAGCAGCCATAGCCATAGCCATAGCCTTAGCAGCCATAGCCATAGCCATAGCAGCCATAGCCATAGCTATACAGCCATGGCCATAGCAGCCATAGCCATAGCCATAGACATAGCAGCCATAGCCATAGCCATAGAAGCAATAGCCATAGCCATAGCAGCCATAGCAGCCATAGCCATAGCAATAGCACGCATAGCATTAGCCACAGCAGCCGCAGACATAGCCATAGCAGCCGTAGACATAGCCATAGCAGCCATAGCCATAGCCATAGCAGCCATAGCCATAGCCATAGCGATAGCCATAGCAGCAACAGCCATAGCCATAGCAGCCATAGCAGCCATGGCCATAGCCATAGACATAGCAGCCATAGCCATAGCCATAGCAGCCGTAGCCATAGCCATAGCCATAGCAGCCATAGCTATATCCATAGCAGCAATATCCACAGCCATAGCAGCCATAGGCATAGCCATAGGAGCCATAGCCATAGCAATAGCACTCATATCGATAGCCATAGCAGCAACAGCCAAGGCCATAGCAGCCATAGCAGCCATAGCCATAGCCATAGCAGACATAGCGATAGCCATAGCAGCCGTACCCGTAGCCACCGCAGCCATAGCCATAGCCATAGCCATATCCATAGCCATAGCCATAGCAGCAACAGCCATAGCCATAGCAGCCATAGCAGCCATAGCCATAGCCATAGCAGCCATAGCCATAGCCATAGTACGCATAGCGACAGCCATAGCAGCCGTAGCCATAGCTATAGCAGCCATAGCCATAGCCATATCAGCCATAGCCATAGCCATAGCCATAGCCATAGCCATAGCCATAGCAGCAACAGCCATAGCCATAGCAGCCATAGCAGCCATAGCCAAAGCCATAGCAGCCATAGCCATAGCAATAGCACGCATAGCAATAGCCATAGCAGCCATAGCCATAGCAATATCACGCATAGCGATAGCCATAGCAGCCGCAGCCATAGGCATAGCAGCCATAGCCATAGCCATAGCAGCCATAGCCATAGGCATAGCAGACATAGCCATAGCCAAAGCAGCCATAGCCGTAGCCATCGCAGCCATAGCCATAGCCATAGCCATAGCCATAGCAGCAACAGCCATAGACATAGCAGCCATAGCAGTCATAGCCATAGCACGCATAGCGATAGCCATAGCAGCCGTGGCCATAGTTATAGCAGCCATAGCCATAGCCATATCAGCCATAGCCATAGCCATAGCCATAGCAGCAATAGCCATAGTCATAGCAGCCGTAGCCATAGCCATAGCAGCCATAGCCATAGCAATAGCACGCATAACGATAGCCATAGCAACCCTAGCCATAGCCATCGCAGCCATAGCCATAGCCATAGCAGCCACAGCCATAGGCATAGCAGCCATAGCCATAGCCATAGCAGCCATAGCCATAGCCATATCAGCCATAGCCATAGCCATAGCCATAGCAGCAATAGCCATAGTCATACCAGCCATAGCCATAGCCATAGCAGCGATAGCCATGGCCATAGCAGCCATAGCCATATCCATAGGAGCCATAGCCATAGCCATTGCCTTAGCAGCCATAGCCATAGCCATAGCAGCCATAGCCATAGCAATAGCACGCATAGCGATAGCCATAGCAGCCATAGCCATAGCAATAGCACGCATAGCCATAGCCATAGCAGACATAGCGATAGCCATAGCAGCCGTACCCGTAGCCACCGCAGCCATAGCCATAGCCATAGCCATATCCATAGCCATAGCCATAGCAGCAACAGCCATAGCCATAGCAGCCATAGCAGCCATAGCCATAGCCATAGCAGCCATAGCCATAGCCATAGTACGCATAGCGACAGCCATAGCAGCCGTAGCCATAGCTATAGCAGCCATAGCCATAGCCATATCAGCCATAGCCATAGCCATAGCCATAGCCATAGCCATAGCCATAGCAGCAACAGCCATAGCCATAGCAGCCATAGCAGCCATAGCCAAAGCCATAGCAGCCATAGCCATAGCCATAGCCATATCCATAGCCATAGCCATAGCAGCAACAGCCATAGCCATAGCAGCCATAGCAGCCATAGCCATAGCCATAGCAGCCATAGCCATAGCCATAGCACGCATAGCGATAGCCATAGCAGCCATAGCCATAGCCATATCAGCCATAGCCATAGCCATAGCCATAGCAGCAATAGCCATAGTCATAGCAGCCGTAGCCATAGCCATAGCAGCCATAGCCATAGCCATAGCAGCAATAGCCATAGTCATACCAGCCATAGCCATAGCCATCGCAGCGATAGCCATGGCCATAGCAGCCATAGCCATATCCATAGGAGCCATAGCCATAGCCATTGCCTTAGCAGCCGTAGCCATAGCCATAGCAGCCATAGCCATAGCCATATCAGCCATAGCCATAGCCATAGCCATAGCAGCAATAGCCATAGTCATAGCAGCCGTAGCCATAGCCATAGCAGCCATAGCCATAGCAATAACACGCATAACGATAGCCATAGCAACCGCAGCCATAGCCATAGCAGCCATAGCCATAGCCATAGCAGCCATAGCCATAGCCATAGCATACATAGCCATATCCATGGGAGCCATAGCCATAGCCATAGCATTAGCAGCCATAGCCATAGCTATAGCAGTCATTGCTATAGCATCCATAGGCATAGCCATAGCAGCCTAGCCATAGCCATACCAGCTATAGCCATATCCATATCAGCCATAGCCATAGCCATAGCCATAACAGCCATAGCCATGGACATAGCAGACATAGCCATAGCCAAAGCAGCCATAGCCGTAGCCATCGCAGCCATAGCTATAGCCATAGCCATAGCCATAGCAGCAACGGCCATAGACATAGCAGCCATAGCAGTCATAGCCATAGCACGCATAGCGATAGCCATAGCAGCCGTAGCCATAGTTATAGCAGCCATAGCCATAGCCATATCAGCCATAGCCATAGCCATAGCCATAGCAGCAATAGCCATAGTCATAGCAGCCGTAGCCATAGCCATAGCAGCCATAGCCATAGCAATAGCACGCATAACGATAGTCATAGCAACCGCAGCCATAGCCATAGCAGCCATAGCCATAGCCATAGCAGCCATAGCCATAGGCATAGCAGCCATAGCCATAGCCATAGCAGCCATAGCCATAGCCATATCAGCCATAGCCATAGCCATAGCCATAGCAGCAATAGCCATAGTCATAGCAGCCATAGCCATAGCCATAGCAGCGATAGCCATGGCCATAGCAGCCATAGCCATATCCATAGGAGCCATAGCCATAGCCATTGCCTTAGCAGCCATAGCCATAGCCATAGCAGCCATAGCCATAGCAATAGCACGCATAGCGCTAGCCATAGCAGCCATAGCCATAGCAATAGCACGCATAGCGATAGCCATAGCAGCCGCAGCCATAGCCATAGCAGCCATAGCCATAGCCATAGCAGCCATAGCCATAGCCATAGCAGCCATAGCCATAGCCATAGCAGCCATAGCCGTAGCCATCGCAGCCATAGCCATAGCCATAGCCATAGCCAAAGCAGCAACAGCCATAGCCATAGCAGCCATAGCAGCCATAGCCATAGCCATAGCAGCCATAGCCATAACCATAGCAGCCATAGCCATATCCATAGGAGCCATAGCCATAGCCATAGCCATAGCAGCAATAGCCATAGTCATAGCAGCCATAGCCATAGCCATAACAGCCATAGCCATAGGCATAGCCATAACAGCCATAGCCATGGACACAGCAGCCATTGCCATGGCCATAGCAGCCATAGCCATATGTATAGGAGCCATAGCCATATGTATAGGAGCAATAGCCATAGCAGCCATAGCCATAGCAATGGCACGCATAGCATTAGCCATAGCAGCCGCAGCCATAGCCACAGCAGCCGTAGCCATAGCCATAGCAGCCATAGCCACAGCCATAGCAGACATAGCGATAGCCATAGCAGCCGTAGCCATAGCCATAGCAGCAACAGCCATAGCCATAGCAGCCATAGCAGCCATAGCCATAGCCAGAGCAGCCATAGCCATAGCCATAGAACGCATAGCGACAGCCATAGCAGCCGTAGCCATAGCTATAGCAGCCATAGCGATAGCCATATCAGCCATAGCCATAGCCATAGCCATAGCAGCAATAGCCATAGTCATAGCAGCCATAGCCATAGCCATAGCAGCGATAGCCATGGCCATAGCAGCCATAGCCATATCCATAGGAGCCATAGCCATAGCCATTGCCTTAGCAGCCATAGCCATAGCCATAGCAGCCATAGCCATAGCAATAGCATCCATAGCCATAGCAGCCATAGCCATAGCTATAGCAGCCATTGCCATAGCCATAGCAGCCATAGCCATAGCCATAGCAGCCAGAGCCATAGCAATGGCACGCATAGCATTAGCCATAGCAGCAGAAACCATAGCCATAGCAGCCATAGCCATAGCCATAGCAGACATAGCGATAGCCATAGCAGCCGTAGCCGTAGCCACCGCAGCCATAGCGATAGCCATAGCCATATCCATAGCCATAGCCATAGCAGCAACAGCCATAGCCATAGCAGCCATAGCAGCCATAGCCATAGCAGCCGTAGACATAGCCATAGCAGCCATAGCCATAGCCATAGCAGCCATAGCCATAGCCATAGCGATAGCCATAGCAGCAACAGCCATAGCCATAGCAGCCATAGCAGCCATGGCCATAGCCATAGACATAGCAGCCATAGCCATAGCCATAGCAGCCATAGCCATAGCCATAGCCATAGCAGCCATAGCTATATCCATAGCAGCAATATCCACAGCCATAGCAGCCATAGGCATAGCCATAGGAGCCATAGCCATAGCAATAGCACTCATATCGATAGCCATAGCAGCAACAGCCAAGGCCATAGCAGCCATAGCAGCCATAGCCATAGCCATAGCAGACATAGCGATAGCCATAGCAGCCGTACCCGTAGCCACCGCAGCCATAGCCATAGCCATAGCCATATCCATAGCCATAGCCATAGCAGCAACAGCCATAGCCATAGCAGCCATAGCAGCCATAGCCATAGCCATAGCAGCCATAGCCATAGCCATAGTACGCATAGCGACAGCCATAGCAGCCGTAGCCATAGCTATAGCAGCCATAGCCATAGCCATATCAGCCATAGCCATAGCCATAGCCATAGCCATAGCCATAGCCATAGCAGCAACAGCCATAGCCATAGCAGCCATAGCAGCCATAGCCAAAGCCATAGCAGCCATAGCCATAGCAATAGCACGCATAGCAATAGCCATAGCAGCCATAGCCATAGCAATATCACGCATAGCGATAGCCATAGCAGCCGCAGCCATAGCCATAGCAGCCATAGCCATAGCCATAGCAGCCATAGCCATAGGCATAGCAGACATAGCCATAGCCAAAGCAGCCATAGCCGTAGCCATCGCAGCCATAGCCATAGCCATAGCCATAGCCATAGCAGCAACAGCCATAGACATAGCAGCCATAGCAGTCATAGCCATAGCACGCATAGCGATAGCCATAGCAGCCGTGGCCATAGTTATAGCAGCCATAGCCATAGCCATATCAGCCATAGCCATAGCCATAGCAGCAATAGCCATAGTCATAGCAGCCGTAGCCATAGCCATAGCAGCCATAGCCATAGCAATAGCACGCATAACGATAGCCATAGCAACTGCAGCCATAGCCATCGCAGCCATAGCCATAGCCATAGCAGCCACAGCCATAGGCATAGCAGCCATAGCCATAGCCATAGCAGCCATAGCCATAGCCATATCAGCCATAGCCATAGCCATAGCCATAGCAGCAATAGCCATAGTCATACCAGCCATAGCCATAGCCATAGCCATAGCCATAGCCATAGCCATAGCCATAGCACGCATAGCGACAGCCATAGCAGCCGTAGCCATAGCTATAGCAGGCATAGCCATAGCCATATCAGCCATACCAGCCATAGCCATAGCCATATCAGCCATAGCCATAGCCATAGCCATAACAGCCATGGCCATGGACATAGCAGCCATTGCCATGGCCATAGCAGCCATAGCTATAGCCATATCAGCCATAGCCATAGCCAAAGTATCCATAGCCATAGCCAAAGCATCCATAGCCATTGCCATAGCAGCCATAGCCGTAGCCATCGCAGCCATCGCCATAGCCATAGCCATAGCCATAGCAGCCGTAGCCGTAGCCATCGCAGCCATAGCCATAGCCATAGACATAGCCATAGGCATAGCAGCAATAGCAATAGCCATAGCAGCCATAGCAGCCATAGCCATAGCCATAGCAGCCATAGCCATAGCTATAACAGCCATAGCCATAGCAGCCATAGCCATAGCCATAGCAGCCATAGCCATAGCCATAGCAGCCATAGCCATAGCCATAGCAGCCATAGCCACAACCATAGCAGCCATAGCCATATCCATAGGAGCCATAGCCATAGCCATAGCATTAGCAGCCATAGCCATAGCTATAGCAGCCATTGCCATGGCAGCCATGGGCATAGCAATAGCAGCCATAGCCATAGCCATACGAGCCATAGCCAATGACATAGCCACAGCAGCCATAGCCATAGCCACAGCCATATCAGCCATAGCCATAGCCATAGCCATAACAGCCATAGCCATGGACATAGCAGCCATTGCCATGGCCATAGCAGCAATAGCCATATCCATAGGAGCCATAGCCATAGCCATAGCCTTAGCAGCCATAGCCATAGCCATAGCAGCCATAGCCATAGCTATACAGCCATGGCCATAGCAGCCATAGCCATAGCCATAGACATAGCAGCCATAGCCATAGCCATAGCAGCAATAGCCATAGCCATAGCCATAGCAGCCATAGCTATATCCATAGCAGACATAGGCATAGCCATAGGAGACATAGCCATAGCAATAGCACTCATATCGATAGCCATAGCAGCAACAGCCAAGGCCATAGCAGCCATAGCAGCCATAGCCATAGCCATAGCAGACATAGCGATAGCCATAGCAGCCGTACCCGTAGCCACCGCAGCCATAGCCATAGCCATAGCCATATCCATAGCCATAGCCATAGCAGCAACAGCCATAGCCATAGCAGCCATAGCAGCCATAGCCATAGCCATAGCAGCCATAGCCATAGCCATAGTACGCATAGCGACAGCCATAGCAGCCGTAGCCATAGCTATAGCAGCCATAGCCATAGCCATATCAGCCATAGCCATAGCCATAGCCATAGCCATAGCCATAGCCATAGCAGCAACAGCCATAGCCATAGCAGCCATAGCAGCCATAGCCAAAGCCATAGCAGCCATAGCCATAGCAATAGCACGCATAGCAATAGCCATAGCAGCCATAGCCATAGCAATATCACGCATAGCGATAGCCATAGCAGCCGCAGCCATAGCCATAGCAGCCATAGCCATAGCCATAGCAGCCATAGCCATAGGCATAGCAGACATAGCCATAGCCAAAGCAGCCATAGCCGTAGCCATCGCAGCCATAGCCATAGCCATAGCCATAGCCATAGCAGCAACAGCCATAGACATAGCAGCCATAGCAGTCATAGCCATAGCACGCATAGCGATAGCCATAGCAGCCGTGGCCATAGTTATAGCAGCCATAGCCATAGCCATATCAGCCATAGCCATAGCCATAGCCATAGCAGCAATAGCCATAGTCATAGCAGCCGTAGCCATAGCCATAGCAGCCATAGCCATAGCAATAGCACGCATAACGATAGCCATAGCAACCGCAGCCATAGCCATCGCAGCCATAGCCATAGCCATAGCAGCCACAGCCATAGGCATAGCAGCCATAGCCATAGCCATAGCAGCCATAGCCATAGCCATATCAGCCATAGCCATAGCCATAGCCATAGCAGCAATAGCCATAGTCATACCAGCCATAGCCATAGCCATAGCCATAGCCATAGCCATAGCCATAGCCATAGCACGCATAGCGACAGCCATAGCAGCCGTAGCCATAGCTATAGCAGGCATAGCCATAGCCATATCAGCCATACCAGCCATAGCCATAGCCATATCAGCCATAGCCATAGCCATAGCCATAACAGCCATGGCCATGGACATAGCAGCCATTGCCATGGCCATAGCAGCCATAGCTATAGCCATATCAGCCATAGCCATAGCCAAAGTATCCATAGCCATAGCCAAAGCATCCATAGCCATTGCCATAGCAGCCATAGCCGTAGCCATCGCAGCCATCGCCATAGCCATAGCCATAGCCATAGCAGCCGTAGCCGTAGCCATCGCAGCCATAGCCATAGCCATAGACATAGCCATAGGCATAGCAGCAATAGCAATAGCCATAGCAGCCATAGCAGCCATAGCCATAGCCATAGCAGCCATAGCCATAGCTATAACAGCCATAGCCATAGCAGCCATAGCCATAGCCATAGCAGCCATAGCCATAGCCATAGCAGCCATAGCCATAGCCATAGCAGCCATAGCCACAACCATAGCAGCCATAGCCATATCCATAGGAGCCATAGCCATAGCCATAGCATTAGCAGCCATAGCCATAGCTATAGCAGCCATTGCCATGGCAGCCATGGGCATAGCAATAGCAGCCATAGCCATAGCCATACGAGCCATAGCCAATGACATAGCCACAGCAGCCATAGCCATAGCCACAGCCATATCAGCCATAGCCATAGCCATAGCCATAACAGCCATAGCCATGGACATAGCAGCCATTGCCATGGCCATAGCAGCAATAGCCATATCCATAGGAGCCATAGCCATAGCCATAGCCTTAGCAGCCATAGCCATAGCCATAGCAGCCATAGCCATAGCTATACAGCCATGGCCATAGCAGCCATAGCCATAGCCATAGACATAGCAGCCATAGCCATAGCCATAGCAGCAATAGCCATAGCCATAGCAGCCATAGCAGCCATAGCCATAGCAATAGCACGCATAGCATTAGCCACAGCAGCCGCAGACATAGCCATAGCAGCCGTAGACATAGCCACAGCAGCCATAGCCATAGCCATAGCAGCCATAGCCATAGCCATAGCGATAGCCATAGCAGCAACAGCCATAGCCATAGCAGCCATAGCAGCCATGGCCATAGCCATAGACATAGCAGCCATAGCCATAGCCATAGCAGCCATAGCCATAGCCATAGCCATAGCAGCCATAGCTATATCCATAGCAGCAATATCCACAGCCATAGCAGCCATAGGCATAGCCATAGGAGCCATAGCCATAGCAATAGCACTCATATCGATAGCCATAGCAGCAACAGCCAAGGCCATAGCAGCCATAGCAGCCATAGCCATAGCCATAGCAGACATAGCGATAGCCATAGCAGCCGTACCCGTAGCCACCGCAGCCATAGCCATAGCCATAGCCATATCCATAGCCATAGCCATAGCAGCAACAGCCATAGCCATAGCAGCCATAGCAGCCATAGCCATAGCCATAGCAGCCATAGCCATAGCCATAGTACGCATAGCGACAGCCATAGCAGCCGTAGCCATAGCTATAGCAGCCATAGCCATAGCCATATCAGCCATAGCCATAGCCATAGCCATAGCCATAGCCATAGCCATAGCAGCAACAGCCATAGCCATAGCAGCCATAGCAGCCATAGCCAAAGCCATAGCAGCCATAGCCATAGCAATAGCACGCATAGCAATAGCCATAGCAGCCATAGCCATAGCAATATCACGCATAGCGATAGCCATAGCAGCCGCAGCCATAGGCATAGCAGCCATAGCCATAGCCATAGCAGCCATAGCCATAGGCATAGCAGACATAGCCATAGCCAAAGCAGCCATAGCCGTAGCCATCGCAGCCATAGCCATAGCCATAGCCATAGCCATAGCAGCAACAGCCATAGACATAGCAGCCATAGCAGTCATAGCCATAGCACGCATAGCGATAGCCATAGCAGCCGTGGCCATAGTTATAGCAGCCATAGCCATAGCCATATCAGCCATAGCCATAGCCATAGCCATAGCAGCAATAGCCATAGTCATAGCAGCCGTAGCCATAGCCATAGCAGCCATAGCCATAGCAATAGCACGCATAACGATAGCCATAGCAACCGCAGCCATAGCCATCGCAGCCATAGCCATAGCCATAGCAGCCACAGCCATAGGCATAGCAGCCATAGCCATAGCCATAGCAGCCATAGCCATAGCCATATCAGCCATAGCCATAGCCATAGCCATAGCAGCAATAGCCATAGTCATACCAGCCATAGCCATAGCCATAGCAGCGATAGCCATGGCCATAGCAGCCATAGCCATATCCATAGGAGCCATAGCCATAGCCATTGCCTTAGCAGCCATAGCCATAGCCATAGCAGCCATAGCCATAGCAATAGCACGCATAGCGATAGCCATAGCAGCCATAGCCATAGCAATAGCACGCATAGCCATAGCCATAGCAGACATAGCGATAGCCATAGCAGCCGTACCCGTAGCCACCGCAGCCATAGCCATAGCCATAGCCATATCCATAGCCATAGCCATAGCAGCAACAGCCATAGCCATAGCAGCCATAGCAGCCATAGCCATAGCCATAGCAGCCATAGCCATAGCCATAGTACGCATAGCGACAGCCATAGCAGCCGTAGCCATAGCTATAGCAGCCATAGCCATAGCCATATCAGCCATAGCCATAGCCATAGCCATAGCCATAGCCATAGCCATAGCAGCAACAGCCATAGCCATAGCAGCCATAGCAGCCATAGCCAAAGCCATAGCAGCCATAGCCATAGCCATAGCCATATCCATAGCCATAGCCATAGCAGCAACAGCCATAGCCATAGCAGCCATAGCAGCCATAGCCATAGCCATAGCAGCCATAGCCATAGCCATAGCACGCATAGCGATAGCCATAGCAGCCATAGCCATAGCCATATCAGCCATAGCCATAGCCATAGCCATAGCAGCAATAGCCATAGTCATAGCAGCCGTAGCCATAGCCATAGCAGCCATAGCCATAGCCATAGCAGCAATAGCCATAGTCATACCAGCCATAGCCATAGCCATAGCAGCGATAGCCATGGCCATAGCAGCCATAGCCATATCCATAGGAGCCATAGCCATAGCCATTGCCTTAGCAGCCGTAGCCATAGCCATAGCAGCCATAGCCATAGCTATAGCAGTCATTGCTATAGCATCCATAGGCATAGCCATAGCAGCCTAGCCATAGCCATACCAGCTATAGCCATATCCATATCAGCCATAGCCATAGCCATAGCCATAACAGCCATAGCCATGGACATAGCAGACATAGCCATAGCCAAAGCAGCCATAGCCGTAGCCATCGCAGCCATAGCTATAGCCATAGCCATAGCCATAGCAGCAACGGCCATAGACATAGCAGCCATAGCAGTCATAGCCATAGCACGCATAGCGATAGCCATAGCAGCCGTAGCCATAGTTATAGCAGCCATAGCCATAGCCATATCAGCCATAGCCATAGCCATAGCCATAGCAGCAATAGCCATAGTCATAGCAGCCGTAGCCATAGCCATAGCAGCCATAGCCATAGCAATAGCACGCATAACGATAGTCATAGCAACCGCAGCCATAGCCATAGCAGCCATAGCCATAGCCATAGCAGCCATAGCCATAGGCATAGCAGCCATAGCCATAGCCATAGCAGCCATAGCCATAGCCATATCAGCCATAGCCATAGCCATAGCCATAGCAGCAATAGCCATAGTCATAGCAGCCATAGCCATAGCCATAGCAGCGATAGCCATGGCCATAGCAGCCATAGCCATATCCATAGGAGCCATAGCCATAGCCATTGCCTTAGCAGCCATAGCCATAGCCATAGCAGCCATAGCCATAGCAATAGCACGCATAGCGCTAGCCATAGCAGCCATAGCCATAGCAATAGCACGCATAGCGATAGCCATAGCAGCCGCAGCCATAGCCATAGCAGCCATAGCCATAGCCATAGCAGCCATAGCCATAGCCATAGCAGCCATAGCCATAGCCATAGCAGCCATAGCCGTAGCCATCGCAGCCATAGCCATAGCCATAGCCATAGCCAAAGCAGCAACAGCCATAGCCATAGCAGCCATAGCAGCCATAGCCATAGCCATAGCAGCCATAGCCATAACCATAGCAGCCATAGCCATATCCATAGGAGCCATAGCCATAGCCATAGCCATAGCAGCAATAGCCATAGTCATAGCAGCCATAGCCATAGCCATAACAGCCATAGCCATAGGCATAGCCATAACAGCCATAGCCATGGACACAGCAGCCATTGCCATGGCCATAGCAGCCATAGCCATATGTATAGGAGCCATAGCCATATGTATAGGAGCAATAGCCATAGCAGCCATAGCCATAGCAATGGCACGCATAGCATTAGCCATAGCAGCCGCAGCCATAGCCAGAGCAGCCGTAGCCATAGCCATAGCAGCCATAGCCACAGCCATAGCAGACATAGCGATAGCCATAGCAGCCGTAGCCATAGCCATAGCAGCAACAGCCATAGCCATAGCAGCCATAGCAGCCATAGCCATAGCCAGAGCAGCCATAGCCATAGCCATAGAACGCATAGCGACAGCCATAGCAGCCGTAGCCATAGCTATAGCAGCCATAGCCATGGCCATAGCAGCCATAGCCATATCCATAGGAGCCATAGCCATAGCCATTGCCTTAGCAGCCATAGCCATAGTCATAGCAGCCATAGCCATAGCCATAGCAGCGATAGCCATGGCCATAGCAGCCATAGCCATATCCATAGGAGCCATAGCCATAGCCATTGCCTTAGCAGCCATAGCCATAGCCATAGCAGCCATAGCCATAGCAATAGCATCCATAGCCATAGCAGCCATAGCCATAGCTATAGCAGCCATTGCCATAGCCATAGCAGCCATAGCCATAGCCATAGCAGCCATAGCCATAGCAATGGCACGCATAGCATTAGCCATAGCAGCAGAAACCATAGCCATAGCAGCCATAGCCATAGCCATAGCAGACATAGCGATAGCCATAGCAGCCGTAGCCGTAGCCACCGCAGCCATAGCGATAGCCATAGCCATATCCATAGCCATAGCCATAGCAGCAACAGCCATAGCCATAGCAGCCATAGCAGCCATAGCCATAGCAGCCGTAGACATAGCCATAGCAGCCATAGCCATAGCCATAGCAGCCATAGCCATAGCCATAGCGATAGCCATAGCAGCAACAGCCATAGCCATAGCAGCCATAGCAGCCATGGCCATAGCCATAGACATAGCAGCCATAGCCATAGCCATAGCAGCCATAGCCATAGCCATAGCCATAGCAGCCATAGCTATATCCATAGCAGCAATATCCACAGCCATAGCAGCCATAGGCATAGCCATAGGAGCCATAGCCATAGCAATAGCACTCATATCGATAGCCATAGCAGCAACAGCCAAGGCCATAGCAGCCATAGCAGCCATAGCCATAGCCATAGCAGACATAGCGATAGCCATAGCAGCCGTACCCGTAGCCACCGCAGCCATAGCCATAGCCATAGCCATATCCATAGCCATAGCCATAGCAGCAACAGCCATAGCCATAGCAGCCATAGCAGCCATAGCCATAGCCATAGCAGCCATAGCCATAGCCATAGTACGCATAGCGACAGCCATAGCAGCCGTAGCCATAGCTATAGCAGCCATAGCCATAGCCATATCAGCCATAGCCATAGCCATAGCCATAGCCATAGCCATAGCCATAGCAGCAACAGCCATAGCCATAGCAGCCATAGCAGCCATAGCCAAAGCCATAGCAGCCATAGCCATAGCAATAGCACGCATAGCAATAGCCATAGCAGCCATAGCCATAGCAATATCACGCATAGCGATAGCCATAGCAGCCGCAGCCATAGCCATAGCAGCCATAGCCATAGCCATAGCAGCCATAGCCATAGGCATAGCAGACATAGCCATAGCCAAAGCAGCCATAGCCGTAGCCATCGCAGCCATAGCCATAGCCATAGCCATAGCCATAGCAGCAACAGCCATAGACATAGCAGCCATAGCAGTCATAGCCATAGCACGCATAGCGATAGCCATAGCAGCCGTGGCCATAGTTATAGCAGCCATAGCCATAGCCATATCAGCCATAGCCATAGCCATAGCCATAGCAGCAATAGCCATAGTCATAGCAGCCGTAGCCATAGCCATAGCAGCCATAGCCATAGCAATAGCACGCATAACGATAGCCATAGCAACTGCAGCCATAGCCATCGCAGCCATAGCCATAGCCATAGCAGCCACAGCCATAGGCATAGCAGCCATAGCCATAGCCATAGCAGCCATAGCCATAGCCATATCAGCCATAGCCATAGCCATAGCCATAGCAGCAATAGCCATAGTCATACCAGCCATAGCCATAGCCATAGCAGCGATAGCCATGGCCATAGCAGCCATAGCCATATCCATAGGAGCCATAGCCATAGCCATTGCCTTAGCAGCCATAGCCATAGCCATAGCAGCCATAGCCATAGCAATAGCACGCATAGCGATAGCCATAGCAGCCATAGCCATAGCAATAGCACGCATAGCGATAGCCATAGCAGCCGCAGCCATAGCCATAGCAGCCATAGCCATAGCCATAGCAGCCATAGCCATAGCCATAGCAGCCATAGCCATAGCCATAGCAGCCATAGCCGTAGCCATCGCAGCCATAGCCATAGCCATAGCCATAGCCATAGCAGCAACAGCCATAGACTTAGCAGCCATAGCAGTCATAGCCATAGCACGCATAGCGATAGCCATAGCAGCCGTAGCCATAGTTATAGCAGCCATAGCCATAGCCATATCAGCCATAGCCATAGCCATAGCCATAGCAGCAATAGCCATAGTCATAGCAGCCGTAGCCATAGCCATAGCAGCCATAGCCATAGCAAAAGCACGCATAACGATAGCCATAGCAACCGCAGCCATAGCCATAGCAGCCATAGCCATAGCCATAGCAGCCATAGCCATAGCCATAGCATCCATAGCCATATCCATGGGAGCCATAGCCATAGCCATAGCATTAGCAGCCATAGCCATAGCTATAGCAGTCATTGCTATAGCATCCATAGGCATAGCCATAGCAGCCTAGCCATAGCCATACCAGCTATAGCCATATCCATATCAGCCATAGCCATAGCCATAACCATAACAGCCATAGCCATGGACATAGCAGACATAGCCATAGCCAAAGCAGCCATAGCCGTAGCCATCGCAGCCATAGCTATAGCCATAGCCATAGCCATAGCAGCAACAGCCATAGACATAGCAGCCATAGCAGTCATAGCCATAGCACGCATAGCGATAGCCATAGCAGCCGTAGCCATAGTTATAGCAGCCATAGCCATAGCCATATCAGCCATAGCCATAGCCATAGCCATAGCAGCAATAGCCATAGTCATAGCAGCCGTAGCCATAGCCATAGCAGCCATAGCCATAGCAATAGCACGCATAACGATAGTCATAGCAACCGCAGCCATAGCCATAGCAGCCATAGCCATAGCCATAGCAGCAACAGCCATAGCCATAGCAGCCATAGCAGCCATAGCCAAAGCCATAGCAGCCATAGCCATAGCAATAGCACACATAGCAATAGCCATAGCAGCCATAGCCATAGCAATATCACGCATAGCGATAGCCATAGCAGCCGCAGCCATAGCCATAGCAGCCATAGCCATAGCCATAGCAGCCATAGCCATAGGCATAGCAGACATAGCCATAGCCAAAGCAGCCATAGCCGTAGCCATCGCAGCCATAGCCATAGCCATAGCCATAGCCATAGCAGCAACAGCCATAGACATAGCAGCCATAGCAGTCATAGCCATAGCACGCATAGCGATAGCCATAGCAGCCGTGGCCATAGTTATAGCAGCCATAGCCATAGCCATATCAGCCATAGCCATAGCCATAGCCATAGCAGCAATAGCCATAGTCATAGCAGCCGTAGCCATAGCCATAGCAGCCATAGCCATAGCAATAGCACGCATAACGATAGCCATAGCAACCGCAGCCATAGCCATCGCAGCCATAGCCATAGCCATAGCAGCCACAGCCATAGGCATAGCAGCCATAGCCATAGCCATAGCAGCCATAGCCATAGCCATATCAGCCATAGCCATAGCCATAGCCATAGCAGCAATAGCCATAGTCATACCAGCCATAGCCATAGCCATAGCCATAGCCATAGCCATAGCCATAGCCATAGCACGCATAGCGACAGCCATAGCAGCCGTAGCCATAGCTATAGCAGGCATAGCCATAGCCATATCAGCCATACCAGCCATAGCCATAGCCATATCAGCCATAGCCATAGCCATAGCCATAACAGCCATGGCCATGGACATAGCAGCCATTGCCATGGCCATAGCAGCCATAGCTATAGCCATATCAGCCATAGCCATAGCCAAAGTATCCATAGCCATAGCCAAAGCATCCATAGCCATTGCCATAGCAGCCATAGCCGTAGCCATCGCAGCCATCGCCATAGCCATAGCCATAGCCATAGCAGCCGTAGCCGTAGCCATCGCAGCCATAGCCATAGCCATAGACATAGCCATAGGCATAGCAGCAATAGCAATAGCCATAGCAGCCATAGCAGCCATAGCCATAGCCATAGCAGCCATAGCCATAGCTATAACAGCCATAGCCATAGCAGCCATAGCCATAGCCATAGCAGCCATAGCCATAGCCATAGCAGCCATAGCCATAGCCATAGCAGCCATAGCCACAACCATAGCAGCCATAGCCATATCCATAGGAGCCATAGCCATAGCCATAGCATTAGCAGCCATAGCCATAGCTATAGCAGCCATTGCCATGGCAGCCATGGGCATAGCAATAGCAGCCATAGCCATAGCCATACGAGCCATAGCCAATGACATAGCCACAGCAGCCATAGCCATAGCCACAGCCATATCAGCCATAGCCATAGCCATAGCCATAACAGCCATAGCCATGGACATAGCAGCCATTGCCATGGCCATAGCAGCAATAGCCATATCCATAGGAGCCATAGCCATAGCCATAGCCTTAGCAGCCATAGCCATAGCCATAGCAGCCATAGCCATAGCTATACAGCCATGGCCATAGCAGCCATAGCCATAGCCATAGACATAGCAGCCATAGCCATAGCCATAGCAGCAATAGCCATAGCCATAGCAGCCATAGCAGCCATAGCCATAGCAATAGCACGCATAGCATTAGCCACAGCAGCCGCAGACATAGCCATAGCAGCCGTAGACATAGCCATAGCAGCCATAGCCATAGCCATAGCAGCCATAGCCATAGCCATAGCGATAGCCATAGCAGCAACAGCCATAGCCATAGCAGCCATAGCAGCCATGGCCATAGCCATAGACATAGCAGCCATAGCCATAGCCATAGCAGCCATAGCCATAGCCATAGCCATAGCAGCCATAGCTATATCCATAGCAGCAATATCCACAGCCATAGCAGCCATAGGCATAGCCATAGGAGCCATAGCCATAGCAATAGCACTCATATCGATAGCCATAGCAGCAACAGCCAAGGCCATAGCAGCCATAGCAGCCATAGCCATAGCCATAGCAGACATAGCGATAGCCATAGCAGCCGTACCCGTAGCCACCGCAGCCATAGCCATAGCCATAGCCATATCCATAGCCATAGCCATAGCAGCAACAGCCATAGCCATAGCAGCCATAGCAGCCATAGCCATAGCCATAGCAGCCATAGCCATAGCCATAGTACGCATAGCGACAGCCATAGCAGCCGTAGCCATAGCTATAGCAGCCATAGCCATAGCCATATCAGCCATAGCCATAGCCATAGCCATAGCCATAGCCATAGCCATAGCAGCAACAGCCATAGCCATAGCAGCCATAGCAGCCATAGCCAAAGCCATAGCAGCCATAGCCATAGCAATAGCACGCATAGCAATAGCCATAGCAGCCATAGCCATAGCAATATCACGCATAGCGATAGCCATAGCAGCCGCAGCCATAGGCATAGCAGCCATAGCCATAGCCATAGCAGCCATAGCCATAGGCATAGCAGACATAGCCATAGCCAAAGCAGCCATAGCCGTAGCCATCGCAGCCATAGCCATAGCCATAGCCATAGCCATAGCAGCAACAGCCATAGACATAGCAGCCATAGCAGTCATAGCCATAGCACGCATAGCGATAGCCATAGCAGCCGTGGCCATAGTTATAGCAGCCATAGCCATAGCCATATCAGCCATAGCCATAGCCATAGCCATAGCAGCAATAGCCATAGTCATAGCAGCCGTAGCCATAGCCATAGCAGCCATAGCCATAGCAATAGCACGCATAACGATAGCCATAGCAACCGCAGCCATAGCCATCGCAGCCATAGCCATAGCCATAGCAGCCACAGCCATAGGCATAGCAGCCATAGCCATAGCCATAGCAGCCATAGCCATAGCCATATCAGCCATAGCCATAGCCATAGCCATAGCAGCAATAGCCATAGTCATACCAGCCATAGCCATAGCCATAGCAGCGATAGCCATGGCCATAGCAGCCATAGCCATATCCATAGGAGCCATAGCCATAGCCATTGCCTTAGCAGCCATAGCCATAGCCATAGCAGCCATAGCCATAGCAATAGCACGCATAGCGATAGCCATAGCAGCCATAGCCATAGCAATAGCACGCATAGCCATAGCCATAGCAGACATAGCGATAGCCATAGCAGCCGTACCCGTAGCCACCGCAGCCATAGCCATAGCCATAGCCATATCCATAGCCATAGCCATAGCAGCAACAGCCATAGCCATAGCAGCCATAGCAGCCATAGCCATAGCCATAGCAGCCATAGCCATAGCCATAGTACGCATAGCGACAGCCATAGCAGCCGTAGCCATAGCTATAGCAGCCATAGCCATAGCCATATCAGCCATAGCCATAGCCATAGCCATAGCCATAGCCATAGCCATAGCAGCAACAGCCATAGCCATAGCAGCCATAGCAGCCATAGCCAAAGCCATAGCAGCCATAGCCATAGCCATAGCCATATCCATAGCCATAGCCATAGCAGCAACAGCCATAGCCATAGCAGCCATAGCAGCCATAGCCATAGCCATAGCAGCCATAGCCATAGCCATAGCACGCATAGCGATAGCCATAGCAGCCATAGCCATAGCCATATCAGCCATAGCCATAGCCATAGCCATAGCAGCAATAGCCATAGTCATAGCAGCCGTAGCCATAGCCATAGCAGCCATAGCCATAGCCATAGCAGCAATAGCCATAGTCATACCAGCCATAGCCATAGCCATAGCAGCGATAGCCATGGCCATAGCAGCCATAGCCATATCCATAGGAGCCATAGCCATAGCCATTGCCTTAGCAGCCGTAGCCATAGCCATAGCAGCCATAGCCATAGCCATATCAGCCATAGCCATAGCCATAGCCATAGCAGCAATAGCCATAGTCATAGCAGCCGTAGCCATAGCCATAGCAGCCATAGCCATAGCAATAACACGCATAACGATAGCCATAGCAACCGCAGCCATAGCCATAGCAGCCATAGCCATAGCCATAGCAGCCATAGCCATAGCCATAGCATCCATAGCCATATCCATGGGAGCCATAGCCATAGCCATAGCATTAGCAGCCATAGCCATAGCTATAGCAGTCATTGCTATAGCATCCATAGGCATAGCCATAGCAGCCTAGCCATAGCCATACCAGCTATAGCCATATCCATATCAGCCATAGCCATAGCCATAGCCATAACAGCCATAGCCATGGACATAGCAGACATAGCCATAGCCAAAGCAGCCATAGCCGTAGCCATCGCAGCCATAGCTATAGCCATAGCCATAGCCATAGCAGCAACGGCCATAGACATAGCAGCCATAGCAGTCATAGCCATAGCACGCATAGCGATAGCCATAGCAGCCGTAGCCATAGTTATAGCAGCCATAGCCATAGCCATATCAGCCATAGCCATAGCCATAGCCATAGCAGCAATAGCCATAGTCATAGCAGCCGTAGCCATAGCCATAGCAGCCATAGCCATAGCAATAGCACGCATAACGATAGTCATAGCAACCGCAGCCATAGCCATAGCAGCCATAGCCATAGCCATAGCAGCCATAGCCATAGGCATAGCAGCCATAGCCATAGCCATAGCAGCCATAGCCATAGCCATATCAGCCATAGCCATAGCCATAGCCATAGCAGCAATAGCCATAGTCATAGCAGCCATAGCCATAGCCATAGCAGCGATAGCCATGGCCATAGCAGCCATAGCCATATCCATAGGAGCCATAGCCATAGCCATTGCCTTAGCAGCCATAGCCATAGCCATAGCAGCCATAGCCATAGCAATAGCACGCATAGCGCTAGCCATAGCAGCCATAGCCATAGCAATAGCACGCATAGCGATAGCCATAGCAGCCGCAGCCATAGCCATAGCAGCCATAGCCATAGCCATAGCAGCCATAGCCATAGCCATAGCAGACATAGCGATAGCCATAGCAGCCGTAGCCATAGCCATAGCAGCAACAGCCATAGCCATAGCAGCCATAGCAGCCATAGCCATAGCCAGAGCAGCCATAGCCATAGCCATAGAACGCATAGCGACAGCCATAGCAGCCGTAGCCATAGCTATAGCAGCCATAGCCATAGCCATATCAGCCATAGCCATAGCCATAGCCATAGCAGCAATAGCCATAGTCATAGCAGCCATAGCCATAGCCATAGCAGCGATAGCCATGGCCATAGCAGCCATAGCCATATCCATAGGAGCCATAGCCATAGCCATTGCCTTAGCAGCCATAGCCATAGCCATAGCAGCCATAGCCATAGCAATAGCATCCATAGCCATAGCAGCCATAGCCATAGCTATAGCAGCCATTGCCATAGCCATAGCAGCCATAGCCATAGCCATAGCAGCCATAGCCATAGCAATGGCACGCATAGCACTAGCCATAGCAGCAGAAACCATAGCCATAGCAGCCATAGCCATAGCCATAGCAGACATAGCGATAGCCATAGCAGCCGTAGCCGTAGCCACCGCAGCCATAGCGATAGCCATAGCCATATCCATAGCCATAGCCATAGCAGCAACAGCCATAGCCATAGCAGCCATAGCAGCCATAGCCATAGCAGCCGTAGACATAGCCATAGCAGCCATAGCCATAGCCATAGCAGCCATAGCCATAGCCATAGCGATAGCCATAGCAGCAACAGCCATAGCCATAGCAGCCATAGCAGCCATGGCCATAGCCATAGACATAGCAGCCATAGCCATAGCCATAGCAGCCATAGCCATAGCCATAGCCATAGCAGCCATAGCTATATCCATAGCAGCAATATCCACAGCCATAGCAGCCATAGGCATAGCCATAGGAGCCATAGCCATAGCAATAGCACTCATATCGATAGCCATAGCAGCAACAGCCAAGGCCATAGCAGCCATAGCAGCCATAGCCATAGCCATAGCAGACATAGCGATAGCCATAGCAGCCGTACCCGTAGCCACCGCAGCCATAGCCATAGCCATAGCCATATCCATAGCCATAGCCATAGCAGCAACAGCCATAGCCATAGCAGCCATAGCAGCCATAGCCATAGCCATAGCAGCCATAGCCATAGCCATAGTACGCATAGCGACAGCCATAGCAGCCGTAGCCATAGCTATAGCAGCCATAGCCATAGCCATATCAGCCATAGCCATAGCCATAGCCATAGCCATAGCCATAGCCATAGCAGCAACAGCCATAGCCATAGCAGCCATAGCAGCCATAGCCAAAGCCATAGCAGCCATAGCCATAGCAATAGCACGCATAGCAATAGCCATAGCAGCCATAGCCATAGCAATATCACGCATAGCGATAGCCATAGCAGCCGCAGCCATAGCCATAGCAGCCATAGCCATAGCCATAGCAGCCATAGCCATAGGCATAGCAGACATAGCCATAGCCAAAGCAGCCATAGCCGTAGCCATCGCAGCCATAGCCATAGCCATAGCCATAGCCATAGCAGCAACAGCCATAGACATAGCAGCCATAGCAGTCATAGCCATAGCACGCATAGCGATAGCCATAGCAGCCGTGGCCATAGTTATAGCAGCCATAGCCATAGCCATATCAGCCATAGCCATAGCCATAGCCATAGCAGCAATAGCCATAGTCATAGCAGCCGTAGCCATAGCCATAGCAGCCATAGCCATAGCAATAGCACGCATAACGATAGCCATAGCAACCGCAGCCATAGCCATAGCAGCCATAGCCATAGCCATAGCAGCCATAGCCATAGCCATAGCATCCATAGCCATATCCATGGGAGCCATAGCCATAGCCATAGCATTAGCAGCCATAGCCATAGCTATAGCAGTCATTGCTATAGCATCCATAGGCATAGCCATAGCAGCCTAGCCATAGCCATACCAGCTATAGCCATATCCATATCAGCCATAGCCATAGCCATAGCCATAACAGCCATAGCCATGGACATAGCAGACATAGCCATAGCCAAAGCAGCCATAGCCGTAGCCATCGCAGCCATAGCTATAGCCATAGCCATAGCCATAGCAGCAACAGCCATAGACATAGCAGCCATAGCAGTCATAGCCATAGCACGCATAGCGATAGCCATAGCAGCCGTAGCCATAGTTATAGCAGCCATAGCCATAGCCATATCAGCCATAGCCACAGCCATAGCCATAGCAGCAATAGCCATAGTCATAGCAGCCGTAGCCATAGCCATAGCAGCCATAGCCATAGCAATAGCACGCATAACGATAGTCATAGCAACCGCAGCCATAGCCATAGCAGCCATAGCCATAGCCATAGCAGCCATAGCCATAGGCATAGCAGCCATAGCCATAGCCATAGCAGCCATAGCCATAGCCATATCAGCCATAGCCATAGCCATAGCCATAGCAGCAATAGCCATAGTCATACCAGCCATAGCCATAGCCATAGCATCGATAGCCATGGCCATAGCAGCCATAGCCATATCCATAGGAGCCATAGCCATAGCCATTGCCTTAGCAGCCATAGCCATAGCCATAGCAGCCATAGCCATAGCAATAGCACGCATAGCGATAGCCATAGCAGCCATAGCCATAGCAATAGCACGCATAGCGATAGCCATAGCAGCCGCAGCCATAGCCATAGCAGCCATAGCCATAGCCATAGCAGCCATAGCCATAGCCATAGCAGCCATAGCCATAGCCATAGCAGCCATAGCCGTAGCCATCGCAGCCATAGCCATAGCCATAGCCATAGCCATAGCAGCAACAGCCATAGACTTAGCAGCCATAGCAGTCATAGCCATAGCACGCATAGCGATAGCCATAGCAGCCGTAGCCATAGTTATAGCAGCCATAGCCATAGCCATATCAGCCATAGCCATAGCCATAGCCATAGCAGCAATAGCCATAGTCATAGCAGCCGTAGCCATAGCCATAGCAGCCATAGCCATAGCAATAGCACGCATAACGATAGCCATAGCAACCGCAGCCATAGCCATAGCAGCCATAGCCATAGCCATAGCAGCCATAGCCATAGCCATAGCATCCATAGCCATATCCATGGGAGCCATAGCCATAGCCATAGCATTAGCAGCCATAGCCATAGCTATAGCAGTCATTGCTATAGCATCCATAGGCATAGCCATAGCAGCCTAGCCATAGCCATACCAGCTATAGCCATATCCATATCAGCCATAGCCATAGCCATAGCCATAACAGCCATAGCCATGGACATAGCAGACATAGCCATAGCCAAAGCAGCCATAGCCGTAGCCATCGCAGCCATAGCTATAGCCATAGCCATAGCCATAGCAGCAACAGCCATAGACATAGCAGCCATAGCAGTCATAGCCATAGCACGCATAGCGATAGCCATAGCAGCCGTAGCCATAGTTATAGCAGCCATAGCCATAGCCATATCAGCCATAGCCATAGCCATAAACATAGCAGCAATAGCCATAGTCATAGCAGCCGTAGCCATAGCCATAGCAGCCATAGCCATAGCAATAGCACGCATAACGATAGTCATAGCAACCGCAGCCATAGCCATAGCAGCCATAGCCATAGCCATAGCAGCCATAGCCATAGGCATAGCAGCCATAGCCATAGCCATAGCAGCCATAGCCATAGCCATATCAGCCATAGCCATAGCCATAGCCATAGCAGCAATAGCCATAGTCATACCAGCCATAGCCATAGCCATAGCAGCGATAGCCATGGCCATAGCAGCCATAGCCATATCCATAGGAGCCATAGCCATAGCCATTGCCTTAGCAGCCATAGCCATAGCCATAGCAGCCATAGCCGTAGCAATAGCACGCATAGCGCTAGCCATAGCAGCCATAGCCATAGCAATAGCACGCATAGCGATAGCCATAGCAGCCGCAGCCATAGCCATAGCAGCCATAGCCATAGCCATAGCAGCCATAGCCATAGCCATAGCAGCCATAGCCATAGCCATAGCAGCCATAGCCGTAGCCATCGCAGCCATAGCCATAGCCATAGCCATAGCCAAAGCAGCAACAGCCATAGCCATAGCAGCCATAGCAGCCATAGCCATAGCCATAGCAGCCATAGCCATAACCATAGCAGCCATAGCCATATCCATAGGAGCCATAGCCATAGCCATAGCCATAGCAGCAATAGCCATAGTAATAGCAGCCATAGCCATAGCCATAACAGCCATAGCCATAGGCATAGCCATAACAGCCATAGCCATGGACACAGCAGCCATTGCCATGGCCATAGCAGCCATAGCCATATGTATAGGAGCCATAGCCATATGTATAGGAGCAATAGCCATAGCAGCCATAGCCATAGCAATGGCACGCATAGCATTAGCCATAGCAGCCGCAGCCATAGCCACAGCAGCCGTAGCCATAGCCATAGCAGCCATAGCCACAGCCATAGCAGACATAGCGATAGCCATAGCAGCCGTAGCCATAGCCATAGCAGCAACAGCCATAGCCATAGCAGCCATAGCAGCCATAGCCATAGCCAGAGCAGCCATAGCCATAGACATAGAACGCATAGCGACAGCCATAGCAGCCGTAGCCATAGCTATAGCAGCCATAGCCATAGCCGTATCAGCCATAGCCATAGCCATAGCCATAGCAGCAATAGCCATAGTCATAGCAGCCATAGCCATAGCCATAGCAGCGATAGCCATGGCCATAGCATCCATAGCCATATCCATAGGAGCCATAGCCATAGCCATTGCCTTAGCAGCCATAGCCATAGCCATAGCAGCCATAGCCATAGCAATAGCATCCATAGCCATAGCAGCCATAGCCATAGCTATAGCAGCCATTGCCATTGCCATAGCAGCCATAGCCATAGCCATAGCAGCCATAGCCATAGCAATGGCACGCATAGCATTAGCCATAGCAGCAGAAACCATAGCCATAGCAGCCATAGCCATAGCCATAGCAGACATAGCGATAGCCATAGCAGCCGTAGCCGTAGCCACCGCAGCCATAGCGATAGCCATAGCCATATCCATAGCCATAGCCATAGCAGCAACAGCCATAGCCATAGCAGCCATAGCAGCCATAGCCATAGCCATAGCAGCCATAGCCATAGCCATAGTACGCATAGCGACAGCCATAGCAGCCGTAGCCATAGCTATAGCAGTCATAGCCATAGCCATATCAGCCATAGCCATAGCCATAGCCATAGCCATAGCCATAGCCATAGCAGCAACAGCCATAGCCATAGCAGCCATAGCAGCCATTGCCATAGCCATAGCAGCCATAGCCATAGCAATAGCACGCATAGCAATAGGCATAGCAGACAGAGCCATAGCCAAAGCAGCCATAGCCGTAGCCATAGGAGCCATAGCCATAGCCATTGCCTTAGCAGCCATAGCCATAGCCATAGCAGCCATAGCCATAGCAATAGCACGCATAGCGATAGCCATAACAGCCATAGCCATACCCATAGCAGCGATAGCCATGGCCATAGCAGCCATAGCCATATCCATAGGAGCCATAGCCATAGCCATTGCCTTAGCAGCCATAGCCATAGCCATAGCAACCATAGCCATAGCAATAGCACGCATAGCGATAGCCATAACAGCCATAGCCATGGACATAGCAGCCATTGCCATAGCCATAGCCATATCAGCCATAGCCATATTCATAGCCATAACAGCCATAGCCATGGACACAGCAGCCATTGCCATGGCCATAGCAGCCATAGCCATATGTATAGGAGCCATAGCCATATGTATAGGAGCCATAGCCATAGCAGCCATAGCCATATCAATTGCACGCACAGCATTAGCCATAGCAGCCATAGCCATAACCATAGCAGCCATAGCCATATCCATAGGAGCCATTGCCATAGCCATAGCCATATCAGCCATAGCCATAGCTATAGCAGCCATATCAGCCATAGCCATAGCTATAGCAGCCATTGCCATGGCCATAGCAGCCATAGCCATATCCGTAGGAGCCATAGCCATAGCCATAGCCTTAGCAGCCATAGCCATAGCCATAGCAGCCATAGCCATAGCTATACAGCCATGGCCATAGCAGCCATAGCCATAGCCATAGCAGCCACAGCCATAGGCATAGCATCCATAGCCATAGCCATAGCAGCCATAGCCATAGCCATAGCAGTCATTGCCATAGCCATAGCCATAGGAGTCATAGCCATAGCCATAGCAGTCATCGCCATAGCCATAGCCATAGGAGTCATAGCCATAGCCATAGCAGTCATCGCCATAGCCATAGCCATAGGAGTCATAGCCATAGCCATATCAGCCATAGCCATAGCTATAGCTGCAATAGCCATAGCAACCATAGCCATAGCCATAGCAGCCATAGCCATAGCCATAGCAGCCATAGCTATAGCCATATCAGCCATAGCCATAGCCAAAGCATCCATAGCCATAGCCAAAGCATCCATAGCCATTGCCATAGCAGCCATAGCCGTAGCCATCGCAGCCTTCGCCATAGCCATAGCCATAGCCATAGCAGCCGTAGCCGTAGCCATCGCAGCCATAGCCATAGCTATAGACATAGTCATAGCCATAGCAGCAATAGCAATAGCCATAGCAGCCATAGCAGCCATAGCCATAGCCATAGCAGCCATAGCTATAGCCATATCAGCCATAGCCATAGCCAAAGCATCCATAGCCATTGCCATAGCATCCATAGCCATAGCCATAGCAGCCATAGCCATAGCTATAACAGCCATAGTCATAGCAGCCATAGCCATAGCCATAGCAGCCATAGCCATAGCCATAGCAGCCATAGCCACAACCATAGCAGCCATAGCCATATCCATAGGAGCCATAGCCATAGCCATAGCATTAGCAGCCATAGCCATAGCTATAGCAGCCATTGCCATGGCAGCCATAGGCATAGCCATAGCAGCCATAGCCATAGCCATAGCAGCCGTAGACATGGCCATAGCAGCCATAGCCATAGCCATAGCAGCCATAGCCATAGCCATAGCGATAGCCATAGCAGCAACAGCCATAGCCATAGCAGCCATAGCAGCCATGGCCATAGCCATAGACATAGCAGCCATAGCCATAGCCATAGCAGCCATAGCCATAGCCATAGCCATAGCAGCCATAGCTATATCCATAGCAGCAATATCCACAGCCATAGCAGCCATAGGCATAGCCATAGGAGCCATAGCCATAGCAATAGCACGCATATCGATAGCCATAGCAGCAACAGCCATAGCCATAGCAGCCATAGCAGCCATAGCAGCCATAGCCATAGCCATAGCAGACATAGCGATAGCCATAGCAGCCGTACCCGTAGCCACCGCAGCCATAGCCATAGCCATAGCCATATCCATAGCCATAGCCATAGCAGCAACAGCCATAGCCATAGCAGCCATAGCAGCCATAGCCATAGCCATAGCAGCCATAGCCATAGCCATAGTACGCATAGCGACAGCCATAGCAGCCGTAGCCATAGCTATAGCAGCCATAGCCATAGCCATATCAGCCATAGCCATAGCCATAGCCATAGCCATAGCCATAGCCATAGCAGCAACAGCCATAGCCATAGCAGCCATAGCAGCCATAGCCAAAGCCATAGCAGCCATAGCCATAGGAATAGCACGCATAGCAATAGCCATAGCAGCCATAGCCATAGCACTATCACGCATAGCGATAGCCATAGCAGCCGCAGCCATAGCCATAGCAGCCATAGCCATAGCCATAGCAGCCATAGCCATAGGCATAGCAGACATGGCCATAGCCAAAGCAGCCATAGCCGTAGCCATCGCAGCCATAGCCATAGCCATAGCCATAGCCATAGCAGCCATAGCCATAGCAATAGCACGCATAGCATTAGCCATAGCAGCCGCAGCCATAGCCATAGCAGCCGTAGCCATAGCCATAGCAACCATAGACATAGCCATTGCAGTCATAGCCATAGCCATAGCACATAGACGCAATAGCTACAGCAACCATAGACATAGCCATCGCAGCCATAGCCATGGCCATAGCCACAGTAGGCATAGCCACAGCCATAGCAGCAGTAGCCATAGCCATAGCCATAGCCATAGCAGCAATAGTCATAGCCAGAGCAGCCATAGCAGCCAATGCCATAGCCATAGCAGCCGTAGCCTTAGCAGCCATAGAAGCCATAGCCATTGCCATAGACATAGCAGCCATAGCCATAGCCATAGCAGCCATAGCCATAGATATAGCAGCCGTAGCCATAGCAGACGTAGCCGTAGCCATAGCATTAGCCATAGCAACAATAGCCATAGCAATAGCACGCATAGCGATAGCCATAGCAGCCGCAGCCATAGCCATAGCAGCCATAGCCATAGCCATAGCCATAGCCAAAGCAGCAACAGCCATAGCCATAGCAGCCATAGCAGCCATAGCCATAGCCATAGCAGCCATAGCCATAACCATAGCAGCCATAGCCATATCCATAGGAGCCATAGCCATAGCCATAGCCATAGCAGCAATAGCCATAGTCATAGCAGCCATAGCCATAGCCATAACAGCCATAGCCATAGCCATAGCCATAACAGCCATAGCCATGGACACAGCAGCCATTGCCACGGCCATAGCAGCCATAGCCATATGTATAGGAGCCATAGCCATATGTATAGGAGCAATAGCCATAGCAGCCATAGCCATAGCAATGGCACGCATAGCATTAGCCATAGCAGCCATAGCCATAGCCATAACAGCCGTAGCCATAGCCATAGCAGCCATAGCCACAGCCATAGCAGACATAGCGATAGCCATAGCAGCCATAGCCATAGCCATAACAGCCATAGCCATGGACACAGCAGCCATTGCCACGGCCATAGCAGCCATAGCCATATGTATAGGAGCCATAGCCATATGTATAGGAGCAATAGCCATAGCAGCCATAGCCATAGCAATGGCACGCATAGCGACAGCCATAGCAGCCGTAGCCATAGCTATAGCAGCCATAGCCATAGCCATATCAGCCATAGCCATAGCCATAGCCATAGCAGCAATAGCCATAGTCATAGCAGCCATAGCCATAGCCATAGCAGCGATAGCCATGGCCATAGCAGCCATAGCCATATCCATAGGAGCCATAGCCATAGCCATTGCCTTAGCAGCCATAGCCATAGCCATAGCAGCCATAGCCATAGCAATAGCACGCATAGCGCTAGCCATAGCAGCCATAGCCATAGCAATAGCACGCATAGCGATAGCCATAGCAGCCGCAGCCATAGCCATAGCAGCCATAGCCATAGCCATAGCAGCCATAGCCATTGCCATAGCAGTCATAGCCATAGCCATAGCAGCCATAGCCGTAGCCATCGCAGACATAGCCATAGCCATAGCCATAGCCATAGCAGCCATAGCCATAACCATAGCCATAGCAGCAATAGCCATAGCCATAGCAGCCATAGCAGCCATAGCCATAGCAATAGCACGCATAGCATTAGCCATAGCAGCCGCAGACATAGCCATAGCAGCCGTAGACATAGCCATAGCAGCCATAGCCACAGCAGACGTAGCCGTAGCCATAGCAGTAGCCATAGCAGCCATAGCCATAGCCATAGCAGCCATAGCCATAGGCATAGCAGCCATAGCCATAGCCATAGCATCCATAGCCGTAGCCATCGCAGCCATAGCCATAGCCATAGCACGCATAACGATAGCCATAGCAACCGCAGCCATAGCTATAGCAGCCATAGCCATAGCCATAGCAGCCATAGACATAGCCATAGCAGCCATAGCCATAGCCATAGCAGCCATAGCCGTAGCCGTCGCAGCCATTTGCAATAGCCATAGCCGTAGCCATAGCAGCCATAGCCATAGCAATAGCACGCATAGCGATAGCCATAGCAGCCATAGCCATAGCAATAGCACGCATAGCAATAGCCATAGCAGCCGCAGCCATAGCCATAGCAGCCATAGCCATAGCCATAGCAGCCATAGCCATAGCCATAGCCGTCATAGCCATAGCCATAGCAGCCATAGCCGTAGCCATCGCAGCCATAGCCATAGCCATAGCCACAGCCATAGCAGCCATAGCCATAACCATAGCAGCCATAGCCATATCCATAGGAGCCATAGCCATAGCCATAGCCATAACAGCCATAGCCATAGCAATGGCACGCATAGCATTAGCCATAGCAGCCGCAGCCATAGCCACAGCAGCCGTAGCCATAGCCATAGCAGCCATAGCCACAGCCATAGCAGACATAGCGATAGCCATTGCAGCCGTAGCCGTAGCCATCGCAGCCGTAGCCATAGCCATAGACATAGCCATAGCCATAGCAGCAATAGCAATAGCCATAGCAGCCATAGCAGCCATAGCCATAGCCATAGCAGCCATAGCTATAGCCATATCAGCCATAGCCATAGCCAAAGCATCCATAGCCATAGCCAAAGCATCCATAGCCATTGCCATAGCAGCCATAGCCGTAGCCATCGCAGCCATCGCCATAGCCATAGCCATAGCCATAGCAGCCGTAGCCGTAGCCATCGCAGCCATAGCCATAGCCATAGACATAGCCATAGCCATAGCAGCAATAGCAATAGCCATAGCAGCCATAGCAGCCATAGCCATAGCCATAGCAGCCATAGCCATAGCTATAACAGCCATAGTCATAGCAGCCATAGCCATAGCCATAGCAGCCATAGCCATAGCCACAGCAGCCATAGCCACAACCATAGCAGCCATAGCCATATCCATAGGAGCCATAGCCATAGCCATAGCATTAGCAGCCATAGCCATAGCTATAGCAGCCATTGCCATGGCAGCCATAGGTATAGCCATAGCAGCCATAGCCATAGCCATACGAGCCATAGCCAATGCCATAGCCACAGCAGCCATAGCCATAGCCACAGCCATATCAGCCATAGCCATAGCCATAGCCATAGCCATAGCAGCCATAGCTACATCCATAGCAGCAATAGCCACAGCCATAGCAGCCATAGGCATAGCCATAGGAGCCATAGCCACAACAATAGCACGCATAGCGATAGCCATAGCAGCCTAGCCATAGCCATAGCAGCCATAGCCATAGCCATATCAGCCATAGCCGTAACCATAGTCATAGCAGCTATTCGCCATAGCCAGAGTAGACATAGCCATAGCCATAGCCACAGCAGCCAATGCCATAGCCATAGCAGTTATAGCCATAGGCGTTGCAGCCATAGGCATAGCTATACCAGCCATAGACATAGCAGCCATTGCCATGGACATTGCAGCCATAGGCATAGCCATAGCAGCCGTAGCCATAGCCATAGGAGCCATTGCCATAGCCATAGCCATATCAGCCATAGCCATAGCTATAGCAGCCATAGAGATAGCAGCCATAGCCATAGCTATAGCAGCCATTGCCATAGCCATAGCAGCCATAGCCATAGCCATAGCAGCCATAGCCATAGCAATAGCACGCATAGCATTAGCCATAGCAGCCGCAGCCATAGCCATAGCAGCCGTAGCCATAGCCATAGCAACCATAGACATAGCCATTGCAGCCATAGCCATAGCCATAGCACATAGACGCAATAGCTACAGCAACCATAGACATAGCCATCGCAGCCATAGCCATAGCCATATCCACAGTAGGCATAGCCACAGCCATAGCAGCAGTAGCCATAGCCATAGCCATAGCAGCAATAGTCATAGCCAGAGCAGCCATAGCAGCCAATGCCATAGCCATAGCAGCCGTAGCCTTAGCAGCCATAGCAGCCATAGCCATAGCCATAGACTTAGCAGCCATAGCCATAGCCATAGCAGCCATAGCCATAGATATAGCAGCCGTAGCCATAGCAGACGTAGCCGTAGCCATAGCATTAGCCATAGCAGCAATAGCCATAGCAATAGCACGCATAGCGATAGCCATAGCAGCCGCAGCCATAGCCATAGCAGCCATAGCCATAGCCATAGCAGCCATAGCCATAGCCATAGCAGCCATAGCCATAGCCATAGCAGCCATAGCCGTAGCCACCGCAGCCATAGCCATAGCCATAGCCATTGCCATAGCAGCCATAGCCGTAGCCATCGCAGCCATCGCCATAGCCATAGCCATAGCCATAGCAGCCGTAGCCGTAGCCATCGCAGCCATAGCCATAGCCATAGACATAGCCATAGCCATAGCAGCAATAGCAATAGCCATAGCAGCCATAGCAGCCATAGCCATAGCCATAGCAGCCATAGCCATAGCTATAACAGCCATAGTCATAGCAGCCATAGCCATAGCCATAGCAGCCATAGCCATAGCCACAGCAGCCATAGCCACAACCATAGCAGCCATAGCCATATCCATAGGAGCCATAGCCATAGCCATAGCATTAGCAGCCATAGCCATAGCTATAGCAGCCATTGCCATGGCAGCCATAGGTATAGCCATAGCAGCCATAGCCATAGCCATACGAGCCATAGCCAATGCCATAGCCACAGCAGCCATAGCCATAGCCACAGCCATATCAGCCATAGCCATAGCCATAGCCATAGCCATAGCAGCCATAGCTACATCCATAGCAGCAATAGCCACAGCCATAGCAGCCATAGGCATAGCCATAGGAGCCATAGCCACAACAATAGCACGCATAGCGATAGCCATAGCAGCCTAGCCATAGCCATAGCAGCCATAGCCATAGCCATATCAGCCATAGCCGTAACCATAGTCATAGCAGCTATTCGCCATAGCCAGAGCAGACATAGCCATAGCCATAGCCACAGCAGCCAATGCCATAGCCATAGCAGTTATAGCCATAGGCGTTGCAGCCATAGGCATAGCTATACCAGCCATAGACATAGCAGCCATTGCCATGGACATTGCAGCCATAGGCATAGCCATAGCAGCCGTAGCCATAGCCATAGGAGCCATTGCCATAGCCATAGCCATATCAGCCATAGCCATAGCTATAGCAGCCATAGAGATAGCAGCCATAGCCATAGCTATAGCAGCCATTGCCATAGCCATAGCAGCCATAGCCATAGCCATAGCAGCCATAGCCATAGCCATAGCATCCATAGCCATATCCATGGGAGCCGTAGCCATAGCCATAGCATTAGCAGCCATAGCCATAGCTATAGCTGCCATTGCTATAGCAGCCATAGGCATAGCCATAGCAGCCTAGCCATAGCCATACCAGCCATAGCCATAGCCATATCAGCCATAGCCATAGCCATAGCCATAACAGCCATAGCCATGGACATAGCAGCCATTGCCATGGCCCTAGCAGCCATAGCCATATCCATAGGAGCCATAGCCATAGCCATAGCCTTAGCAGCCATAGCCATAGCCATAGCAGCCATAGCCATAGCAATAGCACGCATAGCATTAGCCATAGCAGCCGCAGCCATAGCCATAGCAGCCGTAGCCATAGCCATAGCAACCATAGACATAGCCATTGCAGCCATAGCCATAGCCATAGCACATAGACGCAATAGCTACAGCAACCATAGACATAGCCATCGCAGCCATAGCCATAGCCATAGCCACAGTAGGCATAGCCACAGCCATAGCAGCAGTAGCCATAGCCATAGCCATAGCAGCAATAGTCATAGCCAGAGCAGCCATAGCAGCCAATGCCATAGCCATAGCAGCCGTAGCCTTAGCAGCCATAGCAGCCATAGCCATAGCCATAGACTTAGCAGCCATAGCCATAGCCATAGCAGCCATAGCCATAGATATAGCAGCCGTAGCCATAGCAGACGTAGCCGTAGCCATAGCATTAGCCATAGCAGCAATAGCCATAGCAATAGCACGCATAGCGATAGCCATAGCAGCCGCAGCCATAGCCATAGCAGCCATAGCCATAGCCATAGCAGCCATAGCCATAGCCATAGCAGCCATAGCCATAGCCATAGCAGCCATAGCCGTAGCCACCGCAGCCATAGCCATAGCCATAGCCATAGCCAAAGCAGCAACAGCCATAGCCATAGCAGCCATAGCAGCCATAGCCATAGCCATAGCAGCCATAGCCATAACCATAGCAGCCATAGCCATATCCATACGAGCCATAGCCATAGCCATAGCCATAGCAGCAATAGCCATAGTCATAGCAGCCATAGCCATAGCCATAACAGCCATAGCCATAGCCATAGCCATAACAGCCATAGCCATGGACACAGCAGCCATTGCCATGGCCATAGCAGCCATAGCCATATGAATAGGAGCCATAGCCATATGTATAGGAGCAATAGCCATAGCAGCCATAGCCATAGCAATGGCACGCATAGCATTAGCCATAGCAGCCGCAGCCATAGTCACAGCAGCCGTAGCCATAGCCATAGCAGCCATAGCCACAGCCATAGCAGACATAGCGATAGCCATAGCAGCCGTAGCCGTAGCCATCGCAGCCATAGCCATAGCCATAGCCATAGCCATAGCCATAGCCATAGCAGCAACAGCCATAGCCATAGCAGCCATAGCAGCCATAGCCATAGCCATAGCAGCCATTGCCATAGCAATAGCACGCATAGCGATAGCCATAGCAGCCATAGCCATAGCAATAGCATGCATAGCGATAGCCATAGCAGCCGCAGCCATAGCCATAGCAGCCATAGCCATAGCCATAGCAGCCATAGCCATAGCCATAGCAGTCATAGCCATAGCCATAGCAGCTATAGCCGTAGCCATCGCAGCCATAGCCATAGCCATAGCCATAGTCATAGCAGCAATAGTCATAGCCAGAGCAGCCATAGCAGCCATAGCCATAGCCATAGCAGCCATAGCTATCCATAGCAGCCATAGCCATAGCCATAGCCATAGCAGCCATAGACATAGTCATAGCCACAGCAGCCAATGCCATAGCCATAGCAGCCGCAGCCTTAGCAGCCATAGCAGCCATAGCCATAGCCATAGACTTAGCAGCCATAGCCATAGCCATAACAGCCATAGCCATAGATATAGCAGCCGTAGCCATAGCAGACGTAGCCGTAGCCATAGCATTACCCATATCAGCAATAGCCATAGCAATAGCACGCATAGCGATAGCCATAGCAGCCGCAGCCATAGCCATAGCAGCCATAGCCATAGCCATAGCAGCCATAGCCATAGCCATAGCAGCCATAGCCATAGCCATAGCAGCCATAGCCGTAGCCATCGCAGCCATAGCCATAGCCGTAACAGCTATAGCCATAGCCATAGCCATAACAGCCATAGCCATGGACACAGCAGCCATTGCCATGGCCATAGCAGCCATAGCCATATGTATAGGAGCCATAGCCATATGTATAGGAGCAATAGCCATAGCAGCCATAGCCATAGCAATGGCACGCATAGCATTAGCCATAGCAGCCGCAGCCATAGCCACAGCAGCCGTAGCCATAGCCATAGCAGCCATAGCCACAGCCATAGCAGACATAGCGATAGCCATAGCAGCCGTAGCCGTAGCCATCGCAGCCATAGCCATAGCCATAGCCATAGCCATAGCCATAGCCATAGCAGCAACAGCCATAGCCATAGCAGCCATAGCAGCCATAGCCATAGCCAGAGCAGCCATAGCCATAGCCATAGAACGCATAGCGACAGCCATAGTAGCCGTAGCCATAGCTATAGCAGCCATAGCCATAGCTATATCAGCCATAGCCATAGCCATAGCCATAGCAGCAATAGCCATAGTCATAGCAGCCATAGCCATAGCCATAGCAGCGATAGCCATGGCCATAGCAGCCATAGCCATATCCATAGGAGCCATAGCCATAGCCATTGCCTTAGCAGCCATAGCCATAGCCATAGCAGCCATTGCCATAGCAATAGCACGCATAGCGATAGCCATAGCAGCCATAGCCATAGCAATAGCATGCATAGCGATAGCCATAGCAGCCGCAGCCATAGCCATAGCAGCCATAGCCATAGCCATAGCAGCCATAGCCATAGCCATAGCAGTCATAGCCATAGCCATAGCAGCCATAGCCGTAGCCATCGCAGCCATAGCCATAGCCATAGCCATAGCCATAGCAGCCATAGCCATAACCATAGCAGCCATAGCCATATCCATAGGAGCCATAGCCATAGCCATAGCCATAGCAGCAATAGCCATAGCCATAGCAGCCATAGCAGCCATAGCCATAGCAATAGCACGCATAGCATTAGCCATAGCAGCCGCAGACATAGCCATAGCAGCCGTAGACATAGCCATAGCAGCCATAGCCATAGCAGACGTAGCCGTAGCCATAGCAGTAGCCATAGCAGCAACAGCCATAGCCATAGCAGCCATAGCAGCCATAGCCATAGCCATAGCAGCCATAGCCATAGGCATAGCAGCCTTAGCCATAGCCATAGCATCCATAGCCGTAGCCATCGCAGCCATAGCCATAGCCATAGCCATAGCCATAGCAGCCATCGCCATAGCCATAGCACATAGACGCAATAGCTACAGCAACCATAGACATAGCCATCGCAGCCATTGGCATAGCCATAGCAGCCATAGCCATAGCCATAGCAGCCATAGCCATAACCATAGCATCCATTGCCATATCCATGGGAGCCATAGCCATAAACATAGCATTAGCAGCCACAGCCATAGCTATAGCAGCCATTGCTATAGCAGCCATAGCCATAGCCATAGCAGCCATAGCCATAGGAATAGCACGCATAGCCATAGCCATAGCAGCCATAGCCATAGCCATATCAGCCATAGCCGTAGCCAAAGCATCCATAGCCATTGTCATAGCATCCATAGCCATAGCCATAGCACCCGTAGCCGTAGCCATCGCAGCCATAGCCATAGCCATAGCCATAGCCATAGCCATAGCCATAGCAGCAACAGCCATAGCCATAGCAGCCATGGCAGCCTTAGCCATAGCCATAGCAGCCATAGCCATAGCCATAGCACGCATAGCGACAGCCATAGCAGCCGTAGCCATTGCTATAGCAGGCATAGCCATAGCCATATCAGCTATAGCCATAGCCATAGCCATAGCCATAGCCATAGGCATAGCAGCAACTGCCATAGCCATAGCAGCCATAGCCATAGCCATAGCAGCCATAGCCATAGCAGTAGCACGCCTAGCAATAGCCATAGCAGCCATAGCCATAGCAATAGCACGCATAGCGAGAGCCATAGCAGCCGCAGCCATAGTCATAGCAGCCATAGCCATAGCCATAGCCATAGGCATAGCAGCAACAGCCATAGCCATAGCAGCCATAGCAGCAACAGCCATAGCCATAGCAGCCATAGCCATAGCCATAGCACGCATAGCGACAGCCATAGCAGCCGTAGCCATAGCTATAGCAGCAATAGCCATAGCCATATCAGCCATAGCCATAGCCATAGCCATAGCAGCCATAGCCGCAGCCATAGCAGACATAGCGATAGCCATAGAACGCATAGCGACAGCCATAGCAGCCGTAGCCATAGCTATAGCAGCCATAGCCATAGCTATATCAGCCATAGCCATAGCCATAGCCATAGCAGCAATAGCCATAGTCATAGCAGCCATAGCCATAGCCATAGCAGCGATAGCCATGGCCATAGCAGCCATAGCCATATCCATAGGAGCCATAGCCATAGCCATTGCCTTAGCAGCCATAGCCATAGCCATAGCAGCCATAGCCATAGCAATAGCATCCATAGCCATAGCAGCCATAGCCATAGCTATAGCAGCCATTGCCATTGCCATAGCAGCCATAGCCATAGCCATAGCAGCCATAGCCATAGCAATGGCACGCATAGCATTAGCCATAGCAGCAGAAACCATAGCCATAGCAGCCATAGCCATAGCCATAGCAGACATAGCGATAGCCATAGCAGCCGTAGCCGTAGCCACCGCAGCCATAGCGATAGCCATAGCCATATCCATAGCCATAGCCATAGCAGCAACAGCCATAGCCATAGCAGCCATAGCAGCCATAGCCATAGCCATAGCAGCCATAGCCATAGCCATAGTACGCATAGCGACAGCCATAGCAGCCGTAGCCATAGCTATAGCAGTCATAGCCATAGCCATATCAGCCATAGCCATAGCCATAGCCATAGCCATAGCCATAGCCATAGCAGCAACAGCCATAGCCATAGCAGCCATAGCAGCCATTGCCATAGCCATAGCAGCCATAGCCATAGCAATAGCACGCATAGCAATAGGCATAGCAGACAGAGCCATAGCCAAAGCAGCCATAGCCGTAGCCATAGGAGCCATAGCCATAGCCATTGCCTTAGCAGCCATAGCCATAGCCATAGCAGCCATAGCCATAGCAATAGCACGCATAGCGATAGCCATAACAGCCATAGCCATACCCATAGCAGCGATAGCCATGGCCATAGCAGCCATAGCCATATCCATAGGAGCCATAGCCATAGCCATTGCCTTAGCAGCCATAGCCATAGCCATAGCAACCATAGCCATAGCAATAGCACGCATAGCGATAGCCATAACAGCCATAGCCATGGACATAGCAGCCATTGCCATAGCCATAGCCATATCAGCCATAGCCATAGTCATAGCCATAACAGCCATAGCCATGGACACAGCAGCCATTGCCATGGCCATAGCAGCCATAGCCATATGTATAGGAGCCATAGCCATATGTATAGGAGCCATAGCCATAGCAGCCATAGCCATATCAATTGCACGCACAGCATTAGCCATAGCAGCCATAGCCATAACCATAGCAGCCATAGCCATATCCATAGGAGCCATTGCCATAGCCATAGCGATATCAGCCATAGCCATAGCTATAGCAGCCATATCAGCCATAGCCATAGCTATAGCAGCCATTGCCATGGCCATAGCAGCCATAGCCATATCCGTAGGAGCCATAGCCATAGCCATAGCCTTAGCAGCCATAGCCATAGCCATAGCAGCCATAGCCATAGCTATACAGCCATGGCCATAGCAGCCATAGCCATAGCCATAGCAGCCACAGCCATGGCAGCCATAGGTATAGCCATAGCAGCCATAGCCATAGCCATACGAGCCATAGCCAATGCCATAGCCACAGCAGCCATAGCCATAGCCACAGCCATATCAGCCATAGCCATAGCCATAGCCATAGCCATAGCAGCCATAGCTACATCCATAGCAGCAATAGCCACAGCCATAGCAGCCATAGGCATAGCCATAGGAGCCATAGCCACAACAATAGCACGCATAGCGATAGCCATAGCAGCCTAGCCATAGCCATAGCAGCCATAGCCATAGCCATATCAGCCATAGCCGTAACCATAGTCATAGCAGCTATTCGCCATAGCCAGAGCAGACATAGCCATAGCCATAGCCACAGCAGCCAATGCCATAGCCATAGCAGTTATAGCCATAGGCGTTGCAGCCATAGGCATAGCTATACCAGCCATAGACATAGCAGCCATTGCCATGGACATTGCAGCCATAGGCATAGCCATAGCAGCCGTAGCCATAGCCATAGGAGCCATTGCCATAGCCATAGCCATATCAGCCATAGCCATAGCTATAGCAGCCATAGAGATAGCAGCCATAGCCATAGCTATAGCAGCCATTGCCATAGCCATAGCAGCCATAGCCATAGCCATAGCAGCCATAGCCATAGCCATAGCATCCATAGCCATATCCATGGGAGCCGTAGCCATAGCCATAGCATTAGCAGCCATAGCCATAGCTATAGCTGCCATTGCTATAGCAGCCATAGGCATAGCCATAGCAGCCTAGCCATAGCCATACCAGCCATAGCCATAGCCATATCAGCCATAGCCATAGCCATAGCCATAACAGCCATAGCCATGGACATAGCAGCCATTGCCATGGCCCTAGCAGCCATAGCCATATCCATAGGAGCCATAGCCATAGCCATAGCCTTAGCAGCCATAGCCATAGCCATAGCAGCCATAGCCATAGCAATAGCACGCATAGCATTAGCCATAGCAGCCGCAGCCATAGCCATAGCAGCCGTAGCCATAGCCATAGCAACCATAGACATAGCCATTGCAGCCATAGCCATAGCCATAGCACATAGACGCAATAGCTACAGCAACCATAGACATAGCCATCGCAGCCATAGCCATAGCCATAGCCACAGTAGGCATAGCCACAGCCATAGCAGCAGTAGCCATAGCCATAGCCATAGCAGCAATAGTCATAGCCAGAGCAGCCATAGCAGCCAATGCCATAGCCATAGCAGCCGTAGCCTTAGCAGCCATAGCAGCCATAGCCATAGCCATAGACTTAGCAGCCATAGCCATAGCCATAGCAGCCATAGCCATAGATATAGCAGCCGTAGCCATAGCAGACGTAGCCGTAGCCATAGCATTAGCCATAGCAGCAATAGCCATAGCAATAGCACGCATAGCGATAGCCATAGCAGCCGCAGCCATAGCCATAGCAGCCATAGCCATAGCCATAGCAGCCATAGCCATAGCCATAGCAGCCATAGCCATAGCCATAGCAGCCATAGCCGTAGCCACCGCAGCCATAGCCATAGCCATAGCCATAGCCAAAGCAGCAACAGCCATAGCCATAGCAGCCATAGCAGCCATAGCCATAGCCATAGCAGCCATAGCCATAACCATAGCAGCCATAGCCATATCCATACGAGCCATAGCCATAGCCATAGCCATAGCAGCAATAGCCATAGTCATAGCAGCCATAGCCATAGCCATAACAGCCATAGCCATAGCCATAGCCATAACAGCCATAGCCATGGACACAGCAGCCATTGCCATGGCCATAGCAGCCATAGCCATATGAATAGGAGCCATAGCCATATGTATAGGAGCAATAGCCATAGCAGCCATAGCCATAGCAATGGCACGCATAGCATTAGCCATAGCAGCCGCAGCCATAGTCACAGCAGCCGTAGCCATAGCCATAGCAGCCATAGCCACAGCCATAGCAGACATAGCGATAGCCATAGCAGCCGTAGCCGTAGCCATCGCAGCCATAGCCATAGCCATAGCCATAGCCATAGCCATAGCCATAGCAGCAACAGCCATAGCCATAGCAGCCATAGCAGCCATAGCCATAGCCATAGCAGCCATTGCCATAGCAATAGCACGCATAGCGATAGCCATAGCAGCCATAGCCATAGCAATAGCATGCATAGCGATAGCCATAGCAGCCGCAGCCATAGCCATAGCAGCCATAGCCATAGCCATAGCAGCCATAGCCATAGCCATAGCAGTCATAGCCATAGCCATAGCAGCTATAGCCGTAGCCATCGCAGCCATAGCCATAGCCATAGCCATAGCCATAGCAGCAATAGTCATAGCCAGAGCAGCCATAGCAGCCATAGCCATAGCCATAGCAGCCATAGCTATCCATAGCAGCCATAGCCATAGCCATAGCCATAGCAGCCATAGACATAGTCATAGCCACAGCAGCCAATGCCATAGCCATAGCAGCCGCAGCCTTAGCAGCCATAGCAGCCATAGCCATAGCCATAGACTTAGCAGCCATAGCCATAGCCATAACAGCCATAGCCATAGATATAGCAGCCGTAGCCATAGCAGACGTAGCCGTAGCCATAGCATTACCCATATCAGCAATAGCCATAGCAATAGCACGCATAGCGATAGCCATAGCAGCCGCAGCCATAGCCATAGCAGCCATAGCCATAGCCATAGCAGCCATAGCCATAGCCATAGCAGCCATAGCCATAGCCATAGCAGCCATAGCCGTAGCCATCGCAGCCATAGCCATAGCCGTAACAGCTATAGCCATAGCCATAGCCATAACAGCCATAGCCATGGACACAGCAGCCATTGCCATGGCCATAGCAGCCATAGCCATATGTATAGGAGCCATAGCCATATGTATAGGAGCAATAGCCATAGCAGCCATAGCCATAGCAATGGCACGCATAGCATTAGCCATAGCAGCCGCAGCCATAGCCACAGCAGCCGTAGCCATAGCCATAGCAGCCATAGCCACAGCCATAGCAGACATAGCGATAGCCATAGCAGCCGTAGCCGTAGCCATCGCAGCCATAGCCATAGCCATAGCCATAGCCATAGCCATAGCCATAGCAGCAACAGCCATAGCCATAGCAGCCATAGCAGCCATAGCCATAGCCAGAGCAGCCATAGCCATAGCCATAGAACGCATAGCGACAGCCATAGTAGCCGTAGCCATAGCTATAGCAGCCATAGCCATAGCTATATCAGCCATAGCCATAGCCATAGCCATAGCAGCAATAGCCATAGTCATAGCAGCCATAGCCATAGCCATAGCAGCGATAGCCATGGCCATAGCAGCCATAGCCATATCCATAGGAGCCATAGCCATAGCCATTGCCTTAGCAGCCATAGCCATAGCCATAGCAGCCATTGCCATAGCAATAGCACGCATAGCGATAGCCATAGCAGCCATAGCCATAGCAATAGCATGCATAGCGATAGCCATAGCAGCCGCAGCCATAGCCATAGCAGCCATAGCCATAGCCATAGCAGCCATAGCCATAGCCATAGCAGTCATAGCCATAGCCATAGCAGCCATAGCCGTAGCCATCGCAGCCATAGCCATAGCCATAGCCATAGCCATAGCAGCCATAGCCATAACCATAGCAGCCATAGCCATATCCATAGGAGCCATAGCCATAGCCATAGCCATAGCAGCAATAGCCATAGCCATAGCAGCCATAGCAGCCATAGCCATAGCAATAGCACGCATAGCATTAGCCATAGCAGCCGCAGACATAGCCATAGCAGCCGTAGACATAGCCATAGCAGCCATAGCCATAGCAGACGTAGCCGTAGCCATAGCAGTAGCCATAGCAGCAACAGCCATAGCCATAGCAGCCATAGCAGCCATAGCCATAGCCATAGCAGCCATAGCCATAGGCATAGCAGCCTTAGCCATAGCCATAGCATCCATAGCCGTAGCCATCGCAGCCATAGCCATAGCCATAGCCATAGCCATAGCAGCCATCGCCATAGCCATAGCACATAGACGCAATAGCTACAGCAACCATAGACATAGCCATCGCAGCCATTGGCATAGCCATAGCAGCCATAGCCATAGCCATAGCAGCCATAGCCATAACCATAGCATCCATTGCCATATCCATGGGAGCCATAGCCATAAACATAGCATTAGCAGCCACAGCCATAGCTATAGCAGCCATTGCTATAGCAGCCATAGCCATAGCCATAGCAGCCATAGCCATAGGAATAGCACGCATAGCCATAGCCATAGCAGCCATAGCCATAGCCATATCAGCCATAGCCGTAGCCAAAGCATCCATAGCCATTGTCATAGCATCCATAGCCATAGCCATAGCACCCGTAGCCGTAGCCATCGCAGCCATAGCCATAGCCATAGCCATAGCCATAGCCATAGCCATAGCAGCAACAGCCATAGCCATAGCAGCCATGGCAGCCTTAGCCATAGCCATAGCAGCCATAGCCATAGCCATAGCACGCATAGCGACAGCCATAGCAGCCGTAGCCATTGCTATAGCAGGCATAGCCATAGCCATATCAGCTATAGCCATAGCCATAGCCATAGCCATAGCCATAGGCATAGCAGCAACTGCCATAGCCATAGCAGCCATAGCCATAGCCATAGCAGCCATAGCCATAGCAGTAGCACGCCTAGCAATAGCCATAGCAGCCATAGCCATAGCAATAGCACGCATAGCGAGAGCCATAGCAGCCGCAGCCATAGTCATAGCAGCCATAGCCATAGCCATAGCCATAGGCATAGCAGCAACAGCCATAGCCATAGCAGCCATAGCAGCAACAGCCATAGCCATAGCAGCCATAGCCATAGCCATAGCACGCATAGCGACAGCCATAGCAGCCGTAGCCATAGCTATAGCAGCAATAGCCATAGCCATATCAGCCATAGCCATAGCCATAGCCATAGCAGCCATAGCCACAGCCATAGCAGACATAGCGATAGCCATAGAACGCATAGCGACAGCCATAGCAGCCGTAGCCATAGCTATAGCAGCCATAGCCATAGCTATATCAGCCATAGCCATAGCCATAGCCATAGCAGCAATAGCCATAGTCATAGCAGCCATAGCCATAGCCATAGCAGCGATAGCCATGGCCATAGCAGCCATAGCCATATCCATAGGAGCCATAGCCATAGCCATTGCCTTAGCAGCCATAGCCATAGCCATAGCAGCCATAGCCATAGCAATAGCATCCATAGCCATAGCAGCCATAGCCATAGCTATAGCAGCCATTGCCATTGCCATAGCAGCCATAGCCATAGCCATAGCAGCCATAGCCATAGCAATGGCACGCATAGCATTAGCCATAGCAGCAGAAACCATAGCCATAGCAGCCATAGCCATAGCCATAGCAGACATAGCGATAGCCATAGCAGCCGTAGCCGTAGCCACCGCAGCCATAGCGATAGCCATAGCCATATCCATAGCCATAGCCATAGCAGCAACAGCCATAGCCATAGCAGCCATAGCAGCCATAGCCATAGCCATAGCAGCCATAGCCATAGCCATAGTACGCATAGCGACAGCCATAGCAGCCGTAGCCATAGCTATAGCAGTCATAGCCATAGCCATATCAGCCATAGCCATAGCCATAGCCATAGCCATAGCCATAGCCATAGCAGCAACAGCCATAGCCATAGCAGCCATAGCAGCCATTGCCATAGCCATAGCAGCCATAGCCATAGCAATAGCACGCATAGCAATAGGCATAGCAGACAGAGCCATAGCCAAAGCAGCCATAGCCGTAGCCATAGGAGCCATAGCCATAGCCATTGCCTTAGCAGCCATAGCCATAGCCATAGCAGCCATAGCCATAGCAATAGCACGCATAGCGATAGCCATAACAGCCATAGCCATACCCATAGCAGCGATAGCCATGGCCATAGCAGCCATAGCCATATCCATAGGAGCCATAGCCATAGCCATTGCCTTAGCAGCCATAGCCATAGCCATAGCAACCATAGCCATAGCAATAGCACGCATAGCGATAGCCATAACAGCCATAGCCATGGACATAGCAGCCATTGCCATAGCCATAGCCATATCAGCCATAGCCATAGTCATAGCCATAACAGCCATAGCCATGGACACAGCAGCCATTGCCATGGCCATAGCAGCCATAGCCATATGTATAGGAGCCATAGCCATATGTATAGGAGCCATAGCCATAGCAGCCATAGCCATATCAATTGCACGCACAGCATTAGCCATAGCAGTCATAGCCATAACCATAGCAGCCATAGCCATATCCATAGGAGCCATTGCCATAGCCATAGCCATATCAGCCATAGCCATAGCTATAGCAGCCATATCAGCCATAGCCATAGCTATAGCAGCCATTGCCATGGCCATAGCAGCCATAGCCATATCCGTAGGAGCCATAGCCATAGCCATAGCCTTAGCAGCCATAGCCATAGCCATAGCAGCCATAGCCATAGCTATACAGCCATGGCCATAGCAGCCATAGCCATAGCCATAGCAGCCACAGCCATAGGCATAGCATCCATAGCCATAGCCATAGCAGCCATAGCCATAGCCATAGCAGTCATTGCCATAGCCATAGCCATAGGAGTCATAGCCATAGCCATAGCAGTCATCGCCATAGCCATAGCCATAGGAGTCATAGCCATAGCCATAGCAGTCATCGCCATAGCCATAGCCATAGGAGTCATAGCCATAGCCATATCAGCCATAGCCATAGCTATAGCTGCAATAGCCATAGCAACCATAGCCATAGCCATAGCAGCCATAGCCATAGCCATAGCAGCCATAGCTATAGCCATATCAGCCATAGCCATAGCCAAAGCATCCATAGCCATAGCCAAAGCATCCATAGCCATTGCCATAGCAGCCATAGCCGTAGCCATCGCAGCCTTCGCCATAGCCATAGCCATAGCCATAGCAGCCGTAGCCGTAGCCATCGCAGCCATAGCCATAGCTATAGACATAGTCATAGCCATAGCAGCAATAGCAATAGCCATAGCAGCCATACCAGCCATAGCCATAGCCATAGCAGCCATAGCTATAGCCATATCAGCCATAGCCATAGCCAAAGCATCCATAGCCATTGCCATAGCATCCATAGCCATAGCCATAGCAGCCATAGCCATAGCTATAACAGCCATAGTTATAGCAGCCATAGCCATAGCCATAGCAGCCATAGCCATAGCCATAGCAGCCATAGCCACAACCATAGCAGCCATAGCCATATCCATAGGAGCCATAGCCATAGCCATAGCATTAGCAGCCATAGCCATAGCTATAGCAGCCATTGCCATGGCAGCCATAGGCATAGCCATAGCAGCCATAGCCATAGCCATACGAGCCATAGCCAATGCCATAGCCACAGCAGCCATAGCCATAGCCACAGCCATATCAGCCATAGCCATAGCCATAGCCATAGCCATAGCAGCCATAGCTACATCCATAGCAGCAATAGCCACAGCCATAGCAGCCATAGGCATAGCCATAGAAGCCATAGCCACAACAATAGCACGCATAGCGATAGCCATAACAGCCTAGCCATAGCCATAGCAGCCATAGCCATAGCCATATCAGCCATAGCCGTAACCATAGTCATAGCAGCTATTCGCCATAGCCAGAGCAGACATAGCCATAGCCATAGCCACAGCAGTTATAGCCATAGCCGTAGCAGCCATAGGCGTAGCTATACCAGCCACAGACATAGCAGAGATAGCCATAGCCATAGCAGCCATAGTCATAGCCATAGCCATAGCCATAGCAGCAATAGTCATAGCCATAGCAGCCCTAGCAGCCATAGTGATAGCCACAGCAGCCATAGCTATAGCCATAGCAGTAACCATAGCAGCAATAGCCATAGCCATAGCAGCCATAGCAGCCATAGCCATAGCCATAGCAGCCATAGCCATAGCAATAGCACGCATAGCATTAGCCATAGCAGCCGCAGCCATAGCCATAGCAGCCGTAGCCATAGCCATAGCAACCATAGACATAGCCATTGCAGCCATAGCCATAGCCATAGCACATAGACGCAATAGCTACAGCAACCATAGACATAGTCATCGCAGCCATAGCCATAGCCATAGCCACAGTAGGCATAGCCACAGCCATAGCAGCAGTAGCCATAGCCATAGCCATAGCCATAGCAGCAATAGTCATAGCCAGAGCAGCCATAGCAGCCATAGCCATAGCCATAGCAGCCATAGCTATCCATAGCAGCCATAGCCATAGCCATAGCCATAGCAGCCATAGACATAGTCATAGCCACAGCAACCAATGCCATAGCCATAGCAGCCGTAGCCTTAGCAGCCATAGCAGCCATAGCCATAGCCATAGACATAGCAGCCATAGCCATAGCCATAGCAGCAATAGCCATAGCCATAGCAGCCATAGCAGCCGTAGCCATAGCAATAGCACGCATAGCATTAGCCACAGCAGCCGCAGACATAGCCATAGCAGCCGTAGACATAGCCATAGCAGCCATAGCCATAGCCATAGCAGCCATAGCCATAGCCATAGCGATAGCCATAGCAGCAACAGCCATAGCCATAGCAGCCATAGCAGCCATGGCCATAGCCATAGACATAGCAGCCATAGCCAGAGCCATAGCAGCCATAGCCATAGCCATAGCCATAGCAGCCATAGCTATATCCATAGCAGCAATATCCACAGCCATAGCAGCCGTAGACATAGCCATAGCAGCCATAGCCATAGCCATAGCAGCCATAGCCATAGCCATAGCGATAGCCATAGCAGCAACAGCCATAGCCATAGCAGCCATAGCAGCCATGGCCATAGCCATAGACATAGCAGCCATAGCCATAGCCATAGCAGCCATAGCCATAGCCATAGCCATAGCAGCCATAGCTATATCCATAGCAGCAATATCCACAGCCATAGCAGCCATAGGCATAGCCATAGGAGCCATAGCCATAGCAATAGCACGCATATCGATAGCCATAGCAGCAACAGCCATAGCCATAGCAGCCATAGCAGCCATAGCAGCCATAGCCATAGCCATAGCAGCCATAGCCATAGCCATAGTACGCATAGCGACAGCCATAGCAGCCGTAGCCATAGCTATAGCAGCCATAGCCATAGCCATATCAGCCATAGCCATAGCCATAGCCATAGCCATAGCCATAGCCATAGCAGCAACAGCCATAGCCATAGCAGCCATAGCAGCCATAGCCAAAGCCATAGCAGCCATAGCCATAGGAATAGCACGCATAGCAATAGCCATAGCAGCCATAGCCATAGCACTATCACGCATAGCGATAGCCATAGCAGCCGCAGCCATAGCCATAGCAGCCATAGCCATAGCCATAGCAGCCATAGCCATAGGCATAGCAGACATGGCCATAGCCAAAGCAGCCATAGCCGTAGCCATCGCAGCCATAGCCATAGCCATAGCCATAGCCATAGCAGCCATAGCCATAGCAATAGCACGCATAGCATTAGCCATAGCAGCCGCAGACATAGCCATAGCAGCCATAGCCACAGCAGACGTAGCCGTAGCCATAGCAGTAGCCATAGCAGCCATAGCTATAGCCATAGCAGCCATAGCCATAGGCATAGCAGCCATAGCCATAGCCATAGCATCCATAGCCGTAGCCATCGCAGCCATAGCCATAGCCATAGCACGCATAACGATAGCCATAGCAACCGTAGCCATAGCCATAGCAGCCATAGCCATAGCCATAGCAGCCATAGCCATAGCCATAGCAGCCATAGCCATAGCCATAGCAGCCATAGCCGTAGCCGTCGCAGCCATTTGCAATAGCCATAGCCGTAGCCATAGCAGCCATAGCCATAGCAATAGCACGCATAGCGATAGCCATAGCAGCCATAGCCATAGCAATAGCACGCATAGCAATAGCCATAGCAGCCGCAGCCATAGCCATAGCAGCCATAGCCATAGCCATAGCAGCCATAGCCATAGCCATAGCCGTCATAGCCATAGCCATAGCAGCCATAGCCGTAGCCATCGCAGCCATAGCCATAGCCATAGCCACAGCCATAGCAGCCATAGCCATAACCATAGCAGCCATAGCCATATCCATAGGAGCCATAGCCATAGCCATAGCCATAACAGCCATAGCCATAGCAATGGCACGCATAGCATTAGCCATAGCAGCCGCAGCCATAGCCACAGCAGCCGTAGCCATAGCCATAGCAGCCATAGCCACAGCCATAGCAGACATAGCGATAGCCATTGCAGCCGTAGCCGTAGCCATCGCAGCCGTAGCCATAGCCATAGACATAGCCATAGCCATAGCAGCAATAGCAATAGCCATAGCAGCCATAGCAGCCATAGCCATAGCCATAGCAGCCATAGCTATAGCCATATCAGCCATAGCCATAGCCAAAGCATCCATAGCCATAGCCAAAGCATCCATAGCCATTGCCATAGCAGCCATAGCCGTAGCCATCGCAGCCATCGCCATAGCCATAGCCATAGCCATAGCAGCCGTAGCCGTAGCCATCGCAGCCATAGCCATAGCCATAGACATAGCCATAGCCATAGCAGCAATAGCAATAGCCATAGCAGCCATAGCAGCCATAGCCATAGCCATAGCAGCCATAGCCATAGCTATAACAGCCATAGTCATAGCAGCCATAGCCATAGCCATAGCAGCCATAGCCATAGCCACAGCAGCCATAGCCACAACCATAGCAGCCATAGCCATATCCATAGGAGCCATAGCCATAGCCATAGCATTAGCAGCCATAGCCATAGCTATAGCAGCCATTGCCATGGCAGCCATAGGTATAGCCATAGCAGCCATAGCCATAGCCATACGAGCCATAGCCAATGCCATAGCCACAGCAGCCATAGCCATAGCCACAGCCATATCAGCCATAGCCATAGCCATAGCCATAGCCATAGCAGCCATAGCTACATCCATAGCAGCAATAGCCACAGCCATAGCAGCCATAGGCATAGCCATAGGAGCCATAGCCACAACAATAGCACGCATAGCGATAGCCATAGCAGCCTAGCCATAGCCATAGCAGCCATAGCCATAGCCATATCAGCCATAGCCGTAACCATAGTCATAGCAGCTATTCGCCATAGCCAGAGCAGACATAGCCATAGCCATAGCCACAGCAGCCAATGCCATAGCCATAGCAGTTATAGCCATAGGCGTTGCAGCCATAGGCATAGCTATACCAGCCATAGACATAGCAGCCATTGCCATGGACATTGCAGCCATAGGCATAGCCATAGCAGCCGTAGCCATAGCCATAGGAGCCATTGCCATAGCCATAGCCATATCAGCCATAGCCATAGCTATAGCAGCCATAGAGATAGCAGCCATAGCCATAGCTATAGCAGCCATTGCCATAGCCATAGCAGCCATAGCCATAGCCATAGCAGCCAAAGCCATAGCCATAGCATCCATAGCCATATCCATAGCCATAGCCACAGCAGCCAATGCCATAGCCATAGCAGTTATAGCCATAGGCGTTGCAGCCATAGGCATAGCTATACCAGCCATAGACATAGCAGCCATTGCCATGGACATTGCAGCCATAGGCATAGCCATAGCAGCCATAGCCATAGCACTATCACGCATAGCGATAGCCATAGCAGCCGCAGCCATAGCCATAGCAGCCATAGCCATAGCCATAGCAGCCATAGCCATAGGCATAGCAGACATGGCCATAGCCAAAGCAGCCATAGCCGTAGCCATCGCAGCCATAGCCATAGCCATAGCCATAGCCATAGCAGCCATAGCCATAGCAATAGCACGCATAGCATTAGCCATAGCAGCCGCAGCCATAGCCATAGCAGCCGTAGCCATAGCCATAGCAACCATAGACATAGCCATTGCAGTCATAGCCATAGCCATAGCACATAGACGCAATAGCTACAGCAACCATAGACATAGCCATCGCAGCCATAGCCATGGCCATAGCCACAGTAGGCATAGCCACAGCCATAGCAGCAGTAGCCATAGCCATAGCCATAGCCATAGCAGCAATAGTCATAGCCAGAGCAGCCATAGCAGCCAATGCCATAGCCATAGCAGCCGTAGCCTTAGCAGCCATAGAAGCCATAGCCATAGCCATAGACATAGCAGCCATAGCCATAGCCATAGCAGCCATAGCCATAGATATAGCAGCCGTAGCCATAGCAGACGTAGCCGTAGCCATAGCATTAGCCATAGCAACAATAGCCATAGCAATAGCACGCATAGCGATAGCCATAGCAGCCGCAGCCATAGCCATAGCAGCCATAGCCATAGCCATAGCAGCCATAGCCATAGCCATAGCAGCCATAGCCATAGCCATAGCAGCCATAGCCGTAGCCATCGCAGCCATAGCCATAGCCATAGCCATAGCCAAAGCAGCAACAGCCATAGCCATAGCAGCCATAGCAGCCATAGCCATAGCCATAGCAGCCATAGCCATAACCATAGCAGCCATAGCCATATCCATAGGAGCCATAGCCATAGCCATAGCCATAGCAGCAATAGCCATAGTCATAGCAGCCATAGCCATAGCCATAACAGCCATAGCCATAGCCATAGCCATAACAGCCATAGCCATGGACACAGCAGCCATTGCCACGGCCATAGCAGCCATAGCCATATGTATAGGAGCCATAGCCATATGTATAGGAGCAATAGCCATAGCAGCCATAGCCATAGCAATGGCACGCATAGCATTAGCCATAGCAGCCATAGCCATAGCCATAACAGCCGTAGCCATAGCCATAGCAGCCATAGCCACAGCCATAGCAGACATAGCGATAGCCATAGCAGCCATAGCCATAGCCATAACAGCCATAGCCATGGACACAGCAGCCATTGCCACGGCCATAGCAGCCATAGCCATATGTATAGGAGCCATAGCCATATGTATAGGAGCAATAGCCATAGCAGCCATAGCCATAGCAATGGCACGCATAGCGACAGCCATAGCAGCCGTAGCCATAGCTATAGCAGCCATAGCCATAGCCATATCAGCCATAGCCATAGCCATAGCCATAGCAGCAATAGCCATAGTCATAGCAGCCATAGCCATAGCCATAGCAGCGATAGCCATGGCCATAGCAGCCATAGCCATATCCATAGGAGCCATAGCCATAGCCATTGCCTTAGCAGCCATAGCCATAGCCATAGCAGCCATAGCTATATCCATAGCAGCAATATCCACAGCCATAGCAGCCGTAGACATAGCCATAGCAGCCATAGCCATAGCCATAGCAGCCATAGCCATAGCCATAGCGATAGCCATAGCAGCAACAGCCATAGCCATAGCAGCCATAGCAGCCATGGCCATAGCCATAGACATAGCAGCCATAGCCATAGCCATAGCAGCCATAGCCATAGCCATAGCCATAGCAGCCATAGCTATATCCATAGCAGCAATATCCACAGCCATAGCAGCCATAGGCATAGCCATAGGAGCCATAGCCATAGCAATAGCACGCATATCGATAGCCATAGCAGCAACAGCCATAGCCATAGCAGCCATAGCAGCCATAGCAGCCATAGCCATAGCCATAGCAGCCATAGCCATAGCCATAGTACGCATAGCGACAGCCATAGCAGCCGTAGCCATAGCTATAGCAGCCATAGCCATAGCCATATCAGCCATAGCCATAGCCATAGCCATAGCCATAGCCATAGCCATAGCAGCAACAGCCATAGCCATAGCAGCCATAGCAGCCATAGCCAAAGCCATAGCAGCCATAGCCATAGGAATAGCACGCATAGCAATAGCCATAGCAGCCATAGCCATAGCACTATCACGCATAGCGATAGCCATAGCAGCCGCAGCCATAGCCATAGCAGCCATAGCCATAGCCATAGCAGCCATAGCCATAGGCATAGCAGACATGGCCATAGCCAAAGCAGCCATAGCCGTAGCCATCGCAGCCATAGCCATAGCCATAGCCATAGCCATAGCAGCCATAGCCATAGCAATAGCACGCATAGCATTAGCCATAGCAGCCGCAGCCATAGCCATAGCAGCCGTAGCCATAGCCATAGCAACCATAGACATAGCCATTGCAGTCATAGCCATAGCCATAGCACATAGACGCAATAGCTACAGCAACCATAGACATAGCCATCGCAGCCATAGCCATAGCCATAGCCATAGCAGCAATAGTCATAGCCAGAGCAGCCATAGCAGCCAATGCCATAGCCATAGCAGCCGTAGCCTTAGCAGCCATAGAAGCCATAGCCATAGCCATAGACATAGCAGCCATAGCCATAGCCATAGCAACAATAGCCATAGCAATAGCACGCATAGCGATAGCCATAGCAGCCGCAGCCATAGCCATAGCAGCCATAGCCATAGCCATAGCAGCCATAGCCATAGCCATAGCAGCCATAGCCATAGCCATAGCAGCCATAGCCGTAGCCATCGCAGCCATAGCCATAGCCATAGCCATAGCCAAAGCAGCAACAGCCATAGCCATAGCAGCCATAGCAGCCATAGCCATAGCCATAGCAGCCATAGCCATAACCATAGCAGCCATAGCCATATCCATAGGAGCCATAGCCATAGCCATAGCCATAGCAGCAATAGCCATAGTCATAGCAGCCATAGCCATAGCCATAACAGCCATAGCCATAGCCATAGCCATAACAGCCATAGCCATGGACACAGCAGCCATTGCCACGGCCATAGCAGCCATAGCCATATGTATAGGAGCCATAGCCATATGTATAGGAGCAATAGCCATAGCAGCCATAGCCATAGCAATGGCACGCATAGCATTAGCCATAGCAGCCATAGCCATAGCCATAACAGCCGTAGCCATAGCCATAGCAGCCATAGCCACAGCCATAGCAGACATAGCGATAGCCATAGCAGCCATAGCCATAGCCATAACAGCCATAGCCATGGACACAGCAGCCATTGCCACGGCCATAGCAGCCATAGCCATATGTATAGGAGCCATAGCCATATGTATAGGAGCAATAGCCATAGCAGCCATAGCCATAGCAATGGCACGCATAGCGACAGCCATAGCGGCCGTAGCCATAGCTATAGCAGCCATAGCCATAGCCATATCAGCCATAGCCATAGCCATAGCCATAGCAGCAATAGCCATAGTCATAGCAGCCATAGCCATAGCCATAGCAGCGATAGCCATGGCCATAGCAGCCATAGCCATATCCATAGGAGCCATAGCCATAGCCATTGCCTTAGCAGCCATAGCCATAGCCATAGCAGCCATAGCCATAGCAATAGCACGCATAGCGCTAGCCATAGCAGCCATAGCCATAGCAATAGCACGCATAGCGATAGCCATAGCAGCCGCAGCCATAGCCATAGCAGCCATAGCCATAGCCATAGCAGCCATAGCCATTGCCATAGCAGTCATAGCCATAGCCATAGCAGCCATAGCCGTAGCCATCGCAGACATAGCCATAGCCATAGCCATAGCCATAGCAGCCATAGCCATAACCATAGCAGCCATAGCCATATCCATAGGAGCCATAGCCATAGCCATAGCCATAGCAGCAATAGCCATAGCCATAGCAGCCATAGCAGCCATAGCCATAGCAATAGCACGCATAGCATTAGCCATAGCAGCCGCAGACATAGCCATAGCAGCCGTAGACATAGCCATAGCAGCCATAGCCACAGCAGACGTAGCCGTAGCCATAGCAGTAGCCATAGCAGCCATAGCCATAGCCATAGCAGCCATAGCCATAGGCATAGCAGCCATAGCCATAGCCATAGCATCCATAGCCGTAGCCATCGCAGCCATAGCCATAGCCATAGCACGCATAACGATAGCCATAGCAACCGTAGCCATAGCCATAGCAGCCATAGCCATAGCCATAGCAGCCATAGCCATAGCCATAGCAGCCATAGCCATAGCCATAGCAGCCATAGCCGTAGCCGTCGCAGCCATTTGCAATAGCCATAGCCGTAGCCATAGCAGCCATAGCCATAGCAATAGCACGCATAGCGATAGCCATAGCAGCCATAGCCATAGCAATAGCACGCATAGCAATAGCCATAGCAGCCGCAGCCATAGCCATAGCAGCCATAGCCATAGCCATAGCAGCCATAGCCATAGCCATAGCCGTCATAGCCATAGCCATAGCAGCCATAGCCGTAGCCATCGCAGCCATAGCCATAGCCATAGCCACAGCCATAGCAGCCATAGCCATAACCATAGCAGCCATAGCCATATCCATAGGAGCCATAGCCATAGCCATAGCCATAACAGCCATAGCCATAGCAATGGCACGCATAGCATTAGCCATAGCAGCCGCAGCCATAGCCACAGCAGCCGTAGCCATAGCCATAGCAGCCATAGCCACAGCCATAGCAGACATAGCGATAGCCATTGCAGCCGTAGCCGTAGCCATCGCAGCCGTAGCCATAGCCATAGACATAGCCATAGCCATAGCAGCAATAGCAATAGCCATAGCAGCCATAGCAGCCATAGCCATAGCCATAGCAGCCATAGCTATAGCCATATCAGCCATAGCCATAGCCAAAGCATCCATAGCCATAGCCAAAGCATCCATAGCCATTGCCATAGCAGCCATAGCCGTAGCCATCGCAGCCATCGCCATAGCCATAGCCATAGCCATAGCAGCCGTAGCCGTAGCCATCGCAGCCATAGCCATAGCCATAGACATAGCCATAGCCATAGCAGCAATAGCAATAGCCATAGCAGCCATAGCAGCCATAGCCATAGCCATAGCAGCCATAGCCATAGCTATAACAGCCATAGTCATAGCAGCCATAGCCATAGCCATAGCAGCCATAGCCATAGCCACAGCAGCCATAGCCACAACCATAGCAGCCATAGCCATATCCATAGGAGCCATAGCCATAGCCATAGCATTAGCAGCCATAGCCATAGCTATAGCAGCCATTGCCATGGCAGCCATAGGTATAGCCATAGCAGCCATAGCCATAGCCATACGAGCCATAGCCAATGCCATAGCCACAGCAGCCATAGCCATAGCCACAGCCATATCAGCCATAGCCATAGCCATAGCCATAGCCATAGCAGCCATAGCTACATCCATAGCAGCAATAGCCACAGCCATAGCAGCCATAGGCATAGCCATAGGAGCCATAGCCACAACAATAGCACGCATAGCGATAGCCATAGCAGCCTAGCCATAGCCATAGCAGCCATAGCCATAGCCATATCAGCCATAGCCGTAACCATAGTCATAGCAGCTATTCGCCATAGCCAGAGCAGACATAGCCATAGCCATAGCCACAGCAGCCAATGCCATAGCCATAGCAGTTATAGCCATAGGCGTTGCAGCCATAGGCATAGCTATACCAGCCATAGACATAGCAGCCATTGCCATGGACATTGCAGCCATAGGCATAGCCATAGCAGCCGTAGCCATAGCCATAGGAGCCATTGCCATAGCCATAGCCATATCAGCCATAGCCATAGCTATAGCAGCCATAGAGATAGCAGCCATAGCCATAGCTATAGCAGCCATTGCCATAGCCATAGCAGCCATAGCCATAGCCATAGCAGCCATAGCCATAGCCATAGCATCCATAGCCATATCCATAGCCATAGCCACAGCAGCCAATGCCATAGCCATAGCAGTTATAGCCATAGGCGTTGCAGCCATAGGCATAGCTATACCAGCCATAGACATAGCAGCCATTGCCATGGACATTGCAGCCATAGGCATAGCCATAGCAGCCATAGCCATAGCACTATCACGCATAGCGATAGCCATAGCAGCCGCAGCCATAGCCATAGCAGCCATAGCCATAGCCATAGCAGCCATAGCCATAGGCATAGCAGACATGGCCATAGCCAAAGCAGCCATAGCCGTAGCCATCGCAGCCATAGCCATAGCCATAGCCATAGCCATAGCAGCCATAGCCATAGCAATAGCACGCATAGCATTAGCCATAGCAGCCGCAGCCATAGCCATAGCAGCCGTAGCCATAGCCATAGCAACCATAGACATAGCCATTGCAGTCATAGCCATAGCCATAGCACATAGACGCAATAGCTACAGCAACCATAGACATAGCCATCGCAGCCATAGCCATGGCCATAGCCACAGTAGGCATAGCCACAGCCATAGCAGCAGTAGCCATAGCCATAGCCATAGCCATAGCAGCAATAGTCATAGCCAGAGCAGCCATAGCAGCCAATGCCATAGCCATAGCAGCCGTAGCCTTAGCAGCCATAGAAGCCATAGCCATAGCCATAGACATAGCAGCCATAGCCATAGCCATAGCAGCCATAGCCATAGATATAGCAGCCGTAGCCATAGCAGACGTAGCCGTAGCCATAGCATTAGCCATAGCAACAATAGCCATAGCAATAGCACGCATAGCGATAGCCATAGCAGCCGCAGCCATAGCCATAGCAGCCATAGCCATAGCCATAGCAGCCATAGCCATAGCCATAGCAGCCATAGCCATAGCCATAGCAGCCATAGCCGTAGCCATCGCAGCCATAGCCATAGCCATAGCCATAGCCAAAGCAGCAACAGCCATAGCCATAGCAGCCATAGCAGCCATAGCCATAGCCATAGCAGCCATAGCCATAACCATAGCAGCCATAGCCATATCCATAGGAGCCATAGCCATAGCCATAGCCATAGCAGCAATAGCCATAGTCATAGCAGCCATAGCCATAGCCATAACAGCCATAGCCATAGCCATAGCCATAACAGCCATAGCCATGGACACAGCAGCCATTGCCACGGCCATAGCAGCCATAGCCATATGTATAGGAGCCATAGCCATATGTATAGGAGCAATAGCCATAGCAGCCATAGCCATAGCAATGGCACGCATAGCATTAGCCATAGCAGCCATAGCCATAGCCATAACAGCCGTAGCCATAGCCATAGCAGCCATAGCCACAGCCATAGCAGACATAGCGATAGCCATAGCAGCCATAGCCATAGCCATAACAGCCATAGCCATGGACACAGCAGCCATTGCCACGGCCATAGCAGCCATAGCCATATGTATAGGAGCCATAGCCATATGTATAGGAGCAATAGCCATAGCAGCCATAGCCATAGCAATGGCACGCATAGCGACAGCCATAGCAGCCGTAGCCATAGCTATAGCAGCCATAGCCATAGCCATATCAGCCATAGCCATAGCCATAGCCATAGCAGCAATAGCCATAGTCATAGCAGCCATAGCCATAGCCATAGCAGCGATAGCCATGGCCATAGCAGCCATAGCCATATCCATAGGAGCCATAGCCATAGCCATTGCCTTAGCAGCCATAGCCATAGCCATAGCAGCCATAGCCATAGCAATAGCACGCATAGCGCTAGCCATAGCAGCCATAGCCATAGCAATAGCACGCATAGCGATAGCCATAGCAGCCGCAGCCATAGCCATAGCAGCCATAGCCATAGCCATAGCAGCCATAGCCATTGCCATAGCAGTCATAGCCATAGCCATAGCAGCCATAGCCGTAGCCATCGCAGACATAGCCATAGCCATAGCCATAGCCATAGCAGCCATAGCCATAACCATAGCAGCCATAGCCATATCCATAGGAGCCATAGCCATAGCCATAGCCATAGCAGCAATAGCCATAGCCATAGCAGCCATAGCAGCCATAGCCATAGCAATAGCACGCATAGCATTAGCCATAGCAGCCGCAGACATAGCCATAGCAGCCGTAGACATAGCCATAGCAGCCATAGCCACAGCAGACGTAGCCGTAGCCATAGCAGTAGCCATAGCAGCCATAGCCATAGCCATAGCAGCCATAGCCATAGGCATAGCAGCCATAGCCATAGCCATAGCATCCATAGCCGTAGCCATCGCAGCCATAGCCATAGCCATAGCACGCATAACGATAGCCATAGCAACCGCAGCCATAGCCATAGCAGCCATAGCCATAGCCATAGCAGCCATAGCCATAGCCATAGCAGCCATAGCCATAGCCATAGCAGACATAGCCGTAGCCGTCGCAGCCATTTGCAATAGCCATAGCCGTAGCCATAGCAGCCATAGCCATAGCAATAGCACGCATAGCGATAGCCATAGCAGCCATAGCCATAGCAATAGCACGCATAGCAATAGCCATAGCAGCCGCAGCCATAGCCATAGCAGCCATAGCCATAGCCATAGCAGCCATAGCCATAGCCATAGCCGTCATAGCCATAGCCATAGCAGCCATAGCCGTAGCCATCGCAGCCATAGCCATAGCCATAGCCACAGCCATAGCAGCCATAGCCATAACCATAGCAGCCATAGCCATATCCATAGGAGCCATAGCCATAGCCATAGCCATAACAGCCATAGCCATAGCAATGGCACGCATAGCATTAGCCATAGCAGCCGCAGCCATAGCCACAGCAGCCGTAGCCATAGCCATAGCAGCCATAGCCACAGCCATAGCAGACATAGCGATAGCCATTGCAGCCGTAGCCGTAGCCATCGCAGCCGTAGCCATAGCCATAGACATAGCCATAGCCATAGCAGCAATAGCAATAGCCATAGCAGCCATACCAGCCATTGCCATAGCCATAGCAGCCATAGCTATAGCCATATCAGCCATAGCCATAGCCAAAGCATCCATAGCCATAGCCAAAGCATCCATAGCCATTGCCATAGCAGCCATAGCCGTAGCCATCGCAGCCATCGCCATAGCCATAGCCATAGCCATAGCAGCCGTAGCCGTAGCCATCGCAGCCATAGCCATAGCCATAGACATAGCCATAGCCATAGCAGCAATAGCAATAGCCATAGCAGCCATAGCAGCCATAGCCATAGCCATAGCAGCCATAGCCATAGCTATAACAGCCATAGTCATAGCAGCCATAGCCATAGCCATAGCAGCCATAGCCATAGCCACAGCAGCCATAGCCACAACCATAGCAGCCATAGCCATATCCATAGGAGCCATAGCCATAGCCATAGCATTAGCAGCCATAGCCATAGCTATAGCAGCCATTGCCATGGCAGCCATAGGTATAGCCATAGCAGCCATAGCCATAGCCATACGAGCCATAGCCAATGCCATAGCCACAGCAGCCATAGCCATAGCCACAGCCATATCAGCCATAGCCATAGCCATAGCCATAGCCATAGCAGCCATAGCTACATCCATAGCAGCAATAGCCACAGCCATAGCAGCCATAGGCATAGCCATAGGAGCCATAGCCACAACAATAGCACGCATAGCGATAGCCATAGCAGCCTAGCCATAGCCATAGCAGCCATAGCCATAGCCATATCAGCCATAGCCGTAACCATAGTCATAGCAGCTATTCGCCATAGCCAGAGCAGACATAGCCATAGCCATAGCCACAGCAGCCAATGCCATAGCCATAGCAGTTATAGCCATAGGCGTTGCAGCCATAGGCATAGCTATACCAGCCATAGACATAGCAGCCATTGCCATGGACATTGCAGCCATAGGCATAGCCATAGCAGCCGTAGCCATAGCCATAGGAGCCATTGCCATAGCCATAGCCATATCAGCCATAGCCATAGCTATAGCAGCCATAGAGATAGCAGCCATAGCCATAGCTATAGCAGCCATTGCCATAGCCATAGCAGCCATAGCCATAGCCATAGCAGCCATAGCCATAGCCATAGCATCCATAGCCATATCCATACGAGCCATAGCCATAGCCATAGCCATAGCAGCAATAGCCATAGTCATAGCAGCCATAGCCATAGCCATAACAGCCATAGCCATAGCCATAGCCATAACAGCCATAGCCATGGACACAGCAGCCATTGCCATGGCCATAGCAGCCATAGCCATATGAATAGGAGCCATAGCCATATGTATAGGAGCAATAGCCATAGCAGGCATAGCCATAGCAATGGCACGCATAGCATTAGCCATAGCAGCCGCAGCCATAGTCACAGCAGCCGTAGCCATAGCCATAGCAGCCATAGCCACAGCCATAGCAGACATAGCGATAGCCATAGCAGCCGTAGCCGTAGCCATCGCAGCCATAGCCATAGCCATAGCCATAGCCATAGCCATAGCCATAGCAGCAACAGCCATAGCCATAGCAGCCATAGCAGCCATAGCCATAGCCATAGCAGCCATTGCCATAGCAATAGCACGCATAGCGATAGCCATAGCAGCCATAGCCATAGCAATAGCATGCATAGCGATAGCCATAGCAGCCGCAGCCATAGCCATAGCAGCCATAGCCATAGCCATAGCAGCCATAGCCATAGCCATAGCAGTCATAGCCATAGCCATAGCAGCTATAGCCGTAGCCATCGCAGCCATAGCCATAGCCATAGCCATAGCCATAGCAGCAATAGTCATAGCCAGAGCAGCCATAGCAGCCATAGCCATAGCCATAGCAGCCATAGCTATCCATAGCAGCCATAGCCATAGCCATAGCCATAGCAGCCATAGACATAGTCATAGCCACAGCAGCCAATGCCATAGCCATAGCAGCCGCAGCCTTAGCAGCCATAGCAGCCATAGCCATAGCCATAGACTTAGCAGCCATAGCCATAGCCATAACAGCCATAGCCATAGATATAGCAGCCGTAGCCATAGCAGACGTAGCCGTAGCCATAGCATTACCCATATCAGCAATAGCCATAGCAATAGCACGCATAGCGATAGCCATAGCAGCCGCAGCCATAGCCATAGCAGCCATAGCCATAGCTATAGCAGCCATAGCCATAGCCATAGCAGCCATAGCCATAGCCATAGCAGCCATAGCCGTAGCCATCGCAGCCATAGCCATAGCCGTAACAGCTATAGCCATAGCCATAGCCATAACAGCCATAGCCATGGACACAGCAGCCATTGCCATGGCCATAGCAGCCATAGCCATATGTATAGGAGCCATAGCCATATGTATAGGAGCAATAGCCATAGCAGCCATAGCCATAGCAATGGCACGCATAGCATTAGCCATAGCAGCCGCAGCCATAGCCACAGCAGCCGTAGCCATAGCCATAGCAGCCATAGCCACAGCCATAGCAGACATAGCGATAGCCATAGCAGCCGTAGCCGTAGCCATCGCAGCCATAGCCATAGCCATAGCCATAGCCATAGCCATAGCCATAGCAGCAACAGCCATAGCCATAGCAGCCATAGCAGCCATAGCCATAGCCAGAGCAGCCATAGCCATAGCCATAGAACGCATAGCGACAGCCATAGTAGCCGTAGCCATAGCTATAGCAGCCATAGCCATAGCTATATCAGCCATAGCCATAGCCATAGCCATAGCAGCAATAGCCATAGTCATAGCAGCCATAGCCATAGCCATAGCAGCGATAGCCATGGCCATAGCAGCCATAGCCATATCCATAGGAGCCATAGCCATAGCCATTGCCTTAGCAGCCATAGCCATAGCCATAGCAGCCATTGCCATAGCAATAGCACGCATAGCGATAGCCATAGCAGCCATAGCCATAGCAATAGCATGCATAGCGATAGCCATAGCAGCCGCAGCCATTGCCATAGCAGCCATAGCCATACCCATAGCAGCCATAGCCATAGCCATAGCAGTCATAGCCATAGCCATAGCAGCCATAGCCGTAGCCATCGCAGCCATAGCCATAGCCATAGCCATAGCCATAGCAGCCATAGCCATAACCATAGCAGCCATAGCCATATCCATAGGAGCCATAGCCATAGCCATAGCCATAGCAGCAATAGCCATAGCCATAGCAGCCATAGCAGCCATAGCCATAGCAATAGCACGCATAGCATTAGCCATAGCAGCCGCAGACATAGCTATAGCAGCCATAGCCATAGCTATATCAGCCATAGCCATAGCCATAGCCATAGCAGCAATAGCCATAGTCATAGCAGCCATAGCCATAGCCATAGCAGCGATAGCCATGGCCATAGCAGCCATAGCCATATCCATAGGAGCCATAGCCATAGCCATTGCCTTAGCAGCCATAGCCATAGCCATAGCAGCCATTGCCATAGCAATAGCACGCATAGCGATAGCCATAGCAGCCATAGCCATAGCAATAGCATGCATAGCGATAGCCATAGCAGCCGCAGCCATAGCCATAGCAGCCATGGCCATAGCCATAGCAGCCATAGCCATAGCCATAGCAGTCATAGCCATAGCCATAGCAGCTATAGCCGTAGCCATCGCAGCCATAGCCATAGCCATAGCCATAGGCATAGCAGCAATAGTCATAGCCAGAGCAGCCATAGCAGCCATAGCCATAGCCATAGCAGCCATAGCTATCCATAGCAGCCATAGCCATAGCCATAGCCATAGCAGCCATAGACATAGTCATAGCCACAGCAGCCAATGCCATAGCCATAGCAGCCGCAGCCTTAGCAGCCATAGCAGCCATAGCCATAGCCATAGACTTAGCAGCCATAGCCATAGCCATAGCAGCCATAGCCATAGATATAGCAGCCGTAGCCATAGCAGACGTAGCCGTAGCCACAGCATTACCCATATCAGCAATAGCCATAGCAATAGCACGCATAGCGATAGCCATAGCAGCCGCAGCCATAGCCATAGCAGCCATAGCCATAGCCATAGCAGCCATAGCCATAGCCATAGCAGCCATAGCCATAGCCATAGCAGCCATAGCCGCAGCCATCGCAGCCATAGCCATAGCCGTAACAGCTATAGCCATAGCCATAGCCATAACAGCCATAGCCATGGACACAGCAGCCATTGCCATGGCCATAGCAGCCATAGCCATATGTATAGGAGCCATAGCCATATGTATAGGAGCAATAGCCATAGCAGCCATAGCCATAGCAATGGCACGCATAGCATTAGCCATAGCAGCCGCAGCCATAGCCACAGCAGCCGTAGCCATAGCCATAGCAGCCATAGCCACAGCCATAGCAGACATAGCGATAGCCATAGCAGCCGTAGCCGTAGCCATCGCAGCCATAGCCATAGCCATAGCCATAGCCATAGCCATAGCCATAGCAGCAACAGCCATAGCCATAGCAGCCATAGCAGCCATAGCCATAGCCAGAGCAGCCATAGCCATAGCCATAGAACGCATAGCGACAGCCATAGTAGCCGTAGCCATAGCTATAGCAGCCATAGCCATAGCTATATCAGCCATAGCCATAGCCATAGCCATAGCAGCGATAGCCATGGCCATAGCAGCCATAGCCATATCCATAGGAGCCATAGCCATAGCCATTGCCTTAGCAGCCATAGCCATAGCCATAGCAGCCATTGCCATAGCAATAGCACGCATAGCGATAGCCATACCAGCCATAGCCATAGCAATAGCATGCATAGCGATAGCCATAGCAGCCGCAGCCATAGCCATAGCAGCCATAGCCATAGCCATAGCAGCCATAGCCATAGCCATAGCAGTCATAGCCATAGCCATAGCAGCCATAGCCGTAGCCATCGCAGCCATAGCCATAGCCATAGCCATAGCCATAGCAGCCATAGCCATAACCATAGCAGCCATAGCCATATCCATAGGAGCCGTAGCCATAGCCATAGCCATAGCAGCCATAGCCATAGCCATGGCAGCCATAGCCATAGCCATAGCAGCCATAGCCACAGCAATATCAGCCATAGCAATAGCCAGAGCATCCATAGCCATTGCCACAGCATCCATAGCCATAGCCACAGCCATAGCAGCCATAGCCATAGCCATAGCTATAGCAGCCATAGCTATATCCATAGCAGCAATATCCACAGCCATAGCAGCAATAGGCATAGCCATAGGAGCCATAGCCATAGCAATAGCACGCATGGCGATAGCCACAGCAGCCTAGCCATAGCCATACCAGACATAGCCATAGCCATTTCAGCTATAGCCATATCCATTGCCATAACAGCCACAGCCATGGACATAGCAGCCATTGCCATGGCCATAGCAGCCATAGCCATAGCCATAGCCATAGCAGCAATAGCCATAGTCATAGCAGCCATAGCCATAGCCATAGCAGCGATAGCCATGGCCATAGCAGCCATAGCCATATCCATAGGAGCCATAGCCATAGCCATTGCCTTAGCAGCCATAGCCATAGCCATAGCAGCCATAGCCATAGCAATAGCACGCATAGCGATAGCCATAACAGCCATAGCCATGGACATAGCAGCCATTGCCATAGCCATAGCCATATCAGCCATAGCCATAGTCATAGCCATAACAGCCATAGCCATGGACATAGCAGCCATTGCCATGGCCATAGCAGCCATAGCCATATGTATAGGAGCCATAGCCATATGTATAGGAGCCATAGCCAAAGCAGCCATAGCCATGTCAATTGCACGCACAGCATTAGCCATAGCAGCCATAGCCATAACCATAACAGCCATAGCCATATCCATAGGAGCCATTGCCATAGCCATAGCCATAACAGCCATAGCCATAGCTATAGCAGCCATAGCCATGGCAGCCATAGCCATAGCTATAGCAGCCATTGCCATAGCCATAGCAGCCATAGCCATAACCATAGCAGCCATAGCCATATCCATAGGAGCCGTAGCCATAGCCATAGCCATAGCAGCCATAGCCATAGCCATGGCAGCCATAGCCATAGCCATAGCAGCCATAGCCACAGCAATATCAGCCATAGCAATAGCCAGAGCAGCCATAGCCATTGCCACAGCATCCATAGCCATAGCCACAGCCATAGCAGCCATAGCCATAGCCATAGCTATAGCAGCCATAGCTATATCCATAGCAGCAATATCCACAGCCATAGCAGCAATAGGCATAGCCATAGGAGCCATAGCCATAGCAATAGCACGCATGGCGATAGCCACAGCAGCCTAGCCATAGCCATACCAGACATAGCCATAGCCATTTCAGCTATAGCCATATCCATTGCCATAACAGCCACAGCCATGGACATAGCAGCCATTGACCATGGCCATAGCAGCCATAGCCATAGCCATAGCCATAGCAGCAATAGCCATAGTCATAGCAGCCATAGCCATAGCCATAGCAGCGATAGCCATGGCCATAGCAGCCATAGCCATATCCATAGGAGCCATAGCCATAGCCATTGCCTTAGCAGCCATAGCCATAGCCATAGCAGCCATAGCCATAGCAATAGCACGCATAGCGATAGCCATAACAGCCATAGCCATGGACATAGCAGCCATTGCCATAGCCATAGCCATATCAGCCATAGCCATAGTCATAGCCATAACAGCCATAGCCATGGACATAGCAGCCATTGCCATGGCCATAGCAGCCATAGCCATATGTATACGAGCCATAGCCATATGTATAGGAGCCATAGCCAAAGCAGCCATAGCCATGTCAATTGCACGCACAGCATTAGCCATAGCAGCCATAGCCATAACCATAACAGCCATAGCCATATCCATAGGAGCCATTGCCATAGCCATAGCCATAACAGCCATAGCCATAGCTATAGCAGCCATAGCCATGGCAGCCATAGCCATAGCTATAGCAGCCATTGCCATAGCCATAGCAGCCATAGCCATAGCCATAGCAGCCATAGCCATAGCCATAGCATCCATAGCCATATCCATGGGAGCCATAGCCATAGCCATAGCATTAGCAGCCATAGCCATAGCTATAGCAGCCATTGCTATAGCAGCCATAGGCATAGCCATAGCAGCCTAGCCATAGCCATACCAGCCATAGCCATAGCCATATCAGCCATAGCCATAGCCATAGCCATAACAGCCATAGCCATGGACATAGCCGCCATTGCCATGGCCATAGCAGCCATAGCCATATGTATAGGAGCCATAGCCATAGCAGCCATAGCCATAGCAATGGCACGCATAGCATTAGCCATAGCAGCCGCAGCCATATCCATAGCAGCCGCAGCCATAGCCATAGCAGCCATAGCCATAGCCATAGCAGACATAGCCATAGCCATAGCAGCCGTAGCCGTAGCCATCGCAGACATAGCCATAGCCATAGCCATAGCCATAGCCATAGCCATAGACATAGCAAGCATAGCGACAGCCATAGCAGCCGTAGCCATAGCTATAGCAGGCATAGCCATAGCCATATCAGCCATAGCCATAGCCATAGCCATAGCCATAGCCATAGCCATAGCAGCAACAGCTATAGCCATAGCCATAGCAGCCATAGCCATAGCAGTAGCACGCATAGCAATAGCCATAACAGCCATAGCCATAGCAATAGCACGCATAGCGGCAGCCATAGCAGCCGCAGCCATAGCCATAGCAGCCATAGCCATAGCCATAGCAGCCACAGCCATAGGCATAGCAGCCATAGCCATAGCCATAGCAGCCATAGCCGTAGCCATCGCAGCCATAGCCATAGCCATAGCCATAGCCATAGCAGCAACAGCCATAGCCATAGCAGCCATAGCAGCCATATCCATATCCATAGCAGCCATAGCCATAGCCATAGCACGCATAGCGACAGCCATAGCAGCCGTAGCCATAGCTATAGCAGCCATAGCCATAGCAATATCAGCCATAGCCATAGCCAAAGCATCCATAGCCATTGCCATAGCATCCATAGCCATAGCCATAGCAGCCATAGACATAGCCATAGCAGCTATCGCCATATCCATAGCCATAGCAGACATAGCCATAGCGATATCAGCCATAGCCATAGCTATAGCAGCCATAGCCATAGCAGCCATATATATAGCCATAGCAGCCATAGCCATAGCCATAGCAGCCATAGCCATACCCATAGCAGCCATAGCCATAACCATAGCAGCCATAGCCATATCCATAGGAGCCATTGCCATAGCCATAGCCATATCAGCCATAGCCATAGCTATAGCAGCCATAGCCATAGCAGCCATAGCCATAGCTAGAGCAGCCATTGCCATAGCCATAGCAGCCATAGCCATAGCCATAGCAGCTATAGCCATAGCCATAGCATCCATAGCCATATCCATGGGAGCCATAGCCATAGCCATAGCATTAGCAGCCATAGCCATAGCTATAGCAGCCATTGCTATAGCAGCCATAGGCATAGCCATAGCAGCCTAGCCATAGCCATACCAGCCATAGCCATAGCAGTAGCACGCCTAGCAATAGCCATAGCAGCCATAGCCATAGCAATAGCACGCATAGCGAGAGCCATAGCAGCCGCAGCCATAGTCATAGCAGCCATAGCCATAGCCATAGCCATAGGCATAGCAGCAACAGCCATAGCCATAGCAGCCATAGCAGCAACAGCCATAGCCATAGCAGCCATAGCCATAGCCATAGCACGCATAGCGACAGCCATAGCAGCCGTAGCCATAGCTATAGCAGCAATAGCCATAGCCATATCAGCCATAGCCATAGCCATAGCCATAGCAGCAATAGCCATAGTCATAGCAGACATAGCCATAGTCATAGCAGCCATAGCCATGGCCATAGCAGCCATAGCCATATCCATAGGAGCCATAGCCATAGCCATAGCAGCCATAGCCATAGCCATTGCACACAGAGCCATAGCCATTCCAGCCATAGCCACAGCCAATGCATCCATAGCCATTGCCATAGCATCCATAGCCATAGCCATAGCAGCCATAGCCACAGACATAGCAGCTATCGCCATATCCATAGCCATAGCAGCCATAGCCATAACCATAGCAGCCATAGCCATATCCATAGGAGCCATTGCCATAGCCATAGCATTAGCAGCCATAGCCATAGCATTAGCAGCCATAGCCATAGCAATAGCACGCATAGGATTAGCCATAGCAGCCGCAGCCATAGCCATAGCAGCCGTAGACATAGCCATAGCAGCCATAGCCATAGCCATAGCAGCCATAGCCATAGCCATTGCACCCAGAGCCATAGCCATACCAGCCATAGCCACAGCCAATGCATCCATAGCCATTGCCATAGCATCCATGGCCATAGCCATAGCAGCTATAGCCATAGCCATATCAGCAATAGCCATAGCTATATCTGCAATAGCCATAGCAGCCATAGCCATAGCTATAGCAGCCATTGCCATAGCCATAGCAGCCATAGCCATAGCCATAGCAGCCATAGCCATAACCATAGCATCCCTAGCCATATCCATGGGAGCCATAGCCATAGCCATAGCATTAGCAGCCATAGCCATAGATATAGCAGCCATTGCTATAGCAGACATAGGCATAGCCATAGCAGCCATAGCCATAGCCATACGAGCCATAGCCAATGCCATAGCAGCCATAGCCATAGCCACAGCATCCATAGCCATATCCATGGGAGCCATAGCCATAGCCATAGCATTAGCAGCCATAGCCATAGCTATAGCAGCCATTGCTATAGCAGCCGTAGGCATAGCCATAGCAGCCATAGCCATAGCCACAGCAGTTATAGCCATAGCCGTAGCAGTCATAGGCGTAGCTATGCCAGCCATAGACATAGCAGACATAGCCATAGCCATAGCTGCCATAGTCATAGTCATCGCAGCCATAGCCATAGCCATAGCCATAGCCATAGCAGCAACAGCCATAGCCATAGCAGCCATACACATAGCCATAGCAGCCATAGCCATAACCATAGCATCCATAGCCATAGCCATAGCAGCCATAGCCATAGACATAGCAGCTATCGCCATATCCATGGCAGCCGTAGCCATAGCCATAGCATTAGCAGCCATAGCCATAGCAGTCGTAGCCATAGCCATAGCAGTCATAGGCATAGCCATAGCAGACATAGCCATAGCCATAGCAGCCGTAGCCGTAGCCATCGCAGCCATAGCCATAGCCATAGCCATAGCCATAGCCATAGCAGCCATAGCCATAACCATAGCAGCCATAGCCATATCCATAGGAGCCATTGCCATAGCCATAGCATTAGCAGCCATAGGCATAGCTATAGCAGCGTTTGCCATAGCAGCCGTAGGCATAGCCATAGCAGCCATAGCCATAGCCATACGAGCCATAGCCAATGCCATAGCAGACTTAGCCATAGCCATAGCATCCATAGCCATATCCATGGGAGCCATAGCCATAGCCATAGCATTAGCAGCCATAGCCATAGCTATAGCAGCCATTGCTATAGAAGCCATAGGCATAGCCATAGCAGCCTAGCCATAGCCATACCAGCCATAGCCATAGCCTTATCAGCCATAGCCATAGCCATAGCCATAACAGCCATAGCCATGGACATAGCAGCCGTTGCCATAGCCATAGCCATAGCAGCCATAGCCATAGCAATAGCACGCATAGGATTAGCCATAGCAGCCACAGCCATAGCCATAGCAGCCGTAGACATAGCCATAGCAGCCATAGCCATAGCCATAGCAGCCATAGCCATAGCCATTGCACCCAGAGCCATAGCCATACCAGCCATAGCCACAGCCAATGCATCCATAGCCATTGCCATAGCATCCATAGCCATAGCCATAGCAGCTATAGCCATAGCCATATCAGCAATAGCCATAGCTATATCTGCCATAGCCATAGCAGGCATAGCCATAGCTATAGCAGCCATTGCCATAGCCATAGGAGCCATAGCCATAGCCATAGCAGCCATAGCCATAACCATAGCATCCCTAGCCATATCCATGGGAGCCATAGCCATAGCCATAGCATTAGCAGCCATAGCCATAGATATAGCAGCCATTGCTATAGCAGACATAGGCATAGCCATAGCAGCCATAGCCATAGCCATACGAGCCATAGCCAATGCCATAGCAGCCATAGCCATAGCCACAGCATCCATAGCCATATCCATGGGAGCCATAGTCATAGCCATAGCATTAGCAGCCATAGCCATAGCTATAGCAGCCATTGCTATAGCAGCCATAGGCATAGCCATAGCAGCCTAGCCATAGCCATACCAGCCATAGCCATATCCATGGGAGCCATAGCCATAGCCATAGCAGCTATAGCCATAGCCATAGCATCCATAGCCATATCCATTCGAGCCATAGCCATAGCCATAGCATTAGCAGCCATAGCCATATCAGCCATAGCCATAGCCATAGCCATAACAGCCATAGCCATGGACATAGCAGCCCTTGCCATAGCCATAGCCATAGCAGCCATAGCCATAGCAATAGCACGCATAGCATTAGCCATAGCAGACGCAGCCATAGCCATAGCAGCCGTAGACATAGCCATAGCAGCCATAACCATAGCCATAGCAGCCATAGCCATAGCCATAGCACATATAGCCATAGCCATATCAGCCATAGCCACAGCCAAAGCATCCATAGCCATTGCCATAGCTTCCATAGCCATAGCCATAGCATTAGCAGCCATAGCCATATCTATAGCAGCCATTGCTATAGCAGCCATAGGCATAGCCATAGCAGCCTAGCCATAGCCATAGCATCCATAGCCATATCCATGGGAGCCATAGCCATAGCCATAGCAGCCATAGCCATAGCCATAGCATCCATAGCCATATCCATGGGAGCCATAGCCATAGCCATAGCATTAGCAGCCATAGCCATATCTATAGCAGCCATTGCTATAGCAGCCATAGGCATAGCCATAGCAGCCTAGCCATAGCCAAACCAGCCATAGCCATAGCCATATCAGCCATAGCCATAGCCATAGCCATAACAGCCATAGCCATGGACATAGCAGCCGTTGCCATAGCCATAGCCATAGCAGCCATAGCCATAGCAATAGCACGCATAGGATTAGCCATAGCAGCCGCAGCCATAGCCATAGCAGCCGTAGACATAGCCATAGCAGCCATAGCCATAGCCATAGCAGCCATAGCCATAGCCATTGCACCCAGAGCCATAGCCATACCAGCCATAGCCACAGCCAATGCATCCATAGCCATTGCCATAGCATCCATAGCCATAGCCATAGCAGCTATAGCCATAGCCATATCAGCAATAGCCATAGCTATATCTGCCATAGCCATAGCAGCCATAGCCATAGCTATAGCAGCCATTGCCATAGCCATAGCATCCATAGCCATAGCCATAGCAGCCATAGCCATAACCATAGCATCCCTAGCCATATCCATGGGAGCCACAGCCATAGCCATAGCATTAGCAGCCATAGCCATAGATATAGCAGCCATTGCTATAGCAGACATAGGCATAGCCATAGCAGCCATAGCCATAGCCATACGAGCCATAGCCAATGCCATAGCAGCCATAGCCATAGCCACAGCATCCATAGCCATATCCATGGGAGCCATAGCCATAGCCATAGCATTAGCAGCCATAGCCATAGCTATAGCAGCCATTGCTATAGCAGCCATAGGCATAGCCATAGCAGCCTAGCCATAGCCATACCAGCCATAGCCATATCCACGGGAGCCATAGCCATAGCCATAGCAGCCATAGCCATAGCCATAGCATCCATAGCCATATCCATGGGAGCCATAGCCATAGCCATAGCATTAGCAGCCATAGCCATATCAGCCATAGCCATAGCCATAGCCATAACAGCCATAGCCATGGACATAGCAGCCATTGCCATAGCCATAGCCATAGCAGCCATAGCCATAGCAATAGCACGCATAGCATTAGCCATAGCAGACGCAGCCATAGCCATAGCAGCCGTAGACATAGCCATAGCAGCCATAGCCATAGCCATAGCATCCATAGCCATATCCATGGGAGCCATAGCCATAGCCATAGCATTAGCAGCCATAGCCATATCAGCCATAGCCATAGCCATAGCCATAACAGCCATAGCCATGGACATAGCAGCCATTGCCATAGCCATAGCCATACGAGCCATAGCCAATGCCATAGCAGCCATAGCCATAGCCACAGCATCCATAGCCATATCCATGGGAGCCATAGCCATAGCCATAGCATTAGCAGCCATAGCCATAGCTATAGCAGCCATTGCTATAGCAGCCATAGGCATAGCCATAGCAGCCTAGCCATAGCCATACCAGCCATAGCCATATCCACTGGAGCCATAGCCATAGCCATAGCAGCCATAGCCATAGCCATAGCATCCATAGCCATATCCATGGGAGCCATAGCCATAGCCATAGCATTAGCAGCCATAGCCATATCAGCCATAGCCATAGCCATAGCCATAACAGCCATAGCCATGGACATAGCAGCCATTGCCATAGCCATAGCCATAGCAGCCATAGCCATAGCAATAGCACGCATAGCATTAGCCATAGCAGACGCAGCCATAGCCATAGCAGCCGTAGACATAGCCATAGCAGCCATAACCATAGCCATAGCAGCCATAGCCATAGCCATAGCACATATAGCCATAGCCATATCAGCCATAGCCACAGCCAAAGCATCCATAGCCATTGCCATAGCATCCATAGCCATAGCCATATCATTAGCAGCCATAGCCATATCTATAGCAGCCATTGCTATAGCAGCCATAGGCATAGCCATAGCAGCCTAGCCATAGCCATAGCATCCATAGCCATATCCATGGGAGCCATAGCCATAGCCATAGCAGCCATAGCCATAGCCATAGCATCCATAGCCATATCCATGTTAGCCATAGCCATAGCCATAGCATTAGCAGCCATAGCCATATCTATAGCAGCCATTGCTATAGCAGCCATAGGCATAGCCATAGCAGCCTAGCCATAGCCATACCAGCCATAGCCATAGCCATATCAGCCATAGCCATAGCCATAGCCATAACAGCCATAGCCATGGACATAGCAGCCATTGCCATGGCCATAGCAGCCATAGCCATATGTATAGGAGCTATAGCCATATGTATAGGAGCCATAGCCATAGCAGCCATAGCCATAGCAATGGCACGCATAGCATTAGCCATAGCAGCCGCAGCCATATCCATAGCAGCCGCAGCCATAGCCATAGCAGCCATAGCCATAGCCATAGCAGACATAGCCATAGCCATAGCAGCCGTAGCCGTAGCCATCGCAGCCATAGCCATAGCCATAGCCATAGCCATAGCCATAGCCATAGCCACAGACATAGCAAGCATAGCGACAGCCATAGCAGCCGTAGCCATAGCTATAGCAGGCATAGCCATAGCCATATCAGCCATAGCCATAGCCATAGCCATAGCCATAGCCATAGCCATAGCAGCAACAGCTATAGCCATACCAGCCATAGCAGCCATAGCCATAGCCATAGCAGCCATAGCCATAGCAGTAGCACGCATAGCAATAGCCATAACAGCCATAGCCATAGCAATAGCACGCATAGCGGCAGCCATAGCAGCAGCAGCCATAGCCATAGCAGCCATAGCCATAGCCATAGCAGCCACAGCCATAGGCATAGCAGCCATAGCCATAGCCATAGCAGCCATAGCCGTAGCCATCGCAGCCATAGCCATAGCCATAGCCATAGCCATAGCAGCAACAGCCATAGCCATAGCAGCCATAGCAGCCATATCCATATCCATAGCAGCCATAGCCATAGCCATAGCACGCATAGCGACAGCCATAGCAGCCGTAGCCATAGCTATAGCAGCCATAGCCATAGCAATATCAGCCATAGCCATAGCCAAAGCATCCATAGCCATTGCCATAGCATCCATAGCCATAGCCATAGCAGCCATAGACATAGCCATAGCAGCTATCGCCATATCCATAGCCATAGCAGACATAGCCATAGCGATATCAGCCATAGCCATAGCTATAGCAGCCATAGCCATAGCAGCCATATATATAGCCATAGCAGCCATAGCCATAGCCATAGCAGCCATAGCCATACCCATAGCAGCCATAGCCATAACCATAGCAGCCATAGCCATATCCATAGGAGCCATTGCCATAGCCATAGCCATATCAGCCATAGCCATAGCTATAGCAGCCATAGCCATAGCAGCCATAGCCATAGCTAGAGCAGCCATTGCCATAGCCATAGCAGCCATAGCCATAGCCATAGCAGCTATAGCCATAGCCATAGCATCCATAGCCATATCCATGGGAGCCATAGCCATAGCCATAGCATTAGCAGCCATAGCCATAGCTATAGCAGCCATTGCTATAGCAGCCATAGGCATAGCCATAGCAGCCTAGCCATAGCCATACCAGCCATAGCCATAGCAGTAGCACGCCTAGCAATAGCCATAGCAGCCATAGCCATAGCAATAGCACGCATAGCGAGAGCCATAGCAGCCGCAGCCATAGTCATAGCAGCCATAGCCATAGCCATAGCCATAGGCATAGCAGCAACAGCCATAGCCATAGCAGCCATAGCAGCAACAGCCATAGCCATAGCAGCCATAGCCATAGCCATAGCACGCATAGCGACAGCCATAGCAGCCGTAGCCATAGCTATAGCAGCAATAGCCATAGCCATATCAGCCATAGCCATAGCCATAGCCATAGCAGCAATAGCCATAGTCATAGCAGACATAGCCATAGTCATAGCAGCCATAGCCATGGCCATAGCAGCCATAGCCATATCCATAGGAGCCATAGCCATAGCCATAGCAGCCATAGCCATAGCCATTGCACACAGAGCCATAGCCATACCAGCCATAGCCACAGCCAATGCATCCATAGCCATTGCCATAGCATCCATAGCCATAGCCATAGCAGCCATAGCCACAGACATAGCAGCTATCGCCATATCCATAGCCATAGCAGCCATAGCCATAACCATAGCAGCCATAGCCATATCCATAGGAGCCATTGCCATAGCCATAGCATTAGCAGCCATAGCCATAGCATTAGCAGCCATAGCCATAGCAATAGCACGCATAGGATTAGCCATAGCAGCCGCAGCCATAGCCATAGCAGCCGTAGACATAGCCATAGCAGCCATAGCCATAGCCATAGCAGCCATAGCCATAGCCATTGCACCCAGAGCCATAGCCATACCAGCCATAGCCACAGCCAATGCATCCATAGCCATTGCCATAGCATCCATGGCCATAGCCATAGCAGCTATAGCCATAGCCATATCAGCAATAGCCATAGCTATATCTGCAATAGCCATAGCAGCCATAGCCATAGCTATAGCAGCCATTGCCATAGCCATAGCAGCCATAGCCATAGCCATAGCAGCCATAGCCATAACCATAGCATCCCTAGCCATATCCATGGGAGCCATAGCCATAGCCATAGCATTAGCAGCCATAGCCATAGATATAGCAGCCATTGCTATAGCAGACATAGGCATAGCCATAGCAGCCATAGCCATAGCCATACGAGCCATAGCCAATGCCATAGCAGCCATAGCCATAGCCACAGCATCCATAGCCATATCCATGGGAGCCATAGCCATAGCCATAGCATTAGCAGCCATAGCCATAGCTATAGCAGCCATTGCTATAGCAGCCGTAGGCATAGCCATAGCAGCCATAGCCATAGCCACAGCAGTTATAGCCATAGCCGTAGCAGTCATAGGCGTAGCTATGCCAGCCATAGACATAGCAGACATAGCCATAGCCATAGCTGCCATAGTCATAGTCATCGCAGCCATAGCCATAGCCATAGCCATAGCCATAGCAGCAACAGCCATAGCCATAGCAGCCATACACATAGCCATAGCAGCCATAGCCATAACCATAGCATCCATAGCCATAGCCATAGCAGCCATAGCCATAGACATAGCAGCTATCGCCATATCCATGGCAGCCGTAGCCATAGCCATAGCATTAGCAGCCATAGCCATAGCAGTCGTAGCCATAGCCATAGCAGTCATAGGCATAGCCATAGCAGACATAGCCATAGCCATAGCAGCCGTAGCCGTAGCCATCGCAGCCATAGCCATAGCCATAGCCATAGCCATAGCCATAGCAGCCATAGCCATAACCATAGCAGCCATAGCCATATCCATAGGAGCCATTGCCATAGCCATAGCATTAGCAGCCATAGGCATAGCTATAGCAGCGTTTGCCATAGCAGCCGTAGGCATAGCCATAGCAGCCATAGCCATAGCCATACGAGCCATAGCCAATGCCATAGCAGACTTAGCCATAGCCATAGCATCCATAGCCATATCCATGGGAGCCATAGCCATAGCCATAGCATTAGCAGCCATAGCCATAGCTATAGCAGCCATTGCTATAGAAGCCATAGGCATAGCCATAGCAGCCTAGCCATAGCCATACCAGCCATAGCCATAGCCTTATCAGCCATAGCCATAGCCATAGCCATAACAGCCATAGCCATGGACATAGCAGCCGTTGCCATAGCCATAGCCATAGCAGCCATAGCCATAGCAATAGCACGCATAGGATTAGCCATAGCAGCCACAGCCATAGCCATAGCAGCCGTAGACATAGCCATAGCAGCCATAGCCATAGCCATAGCAGCCATAGCCATAGCCATTGCACCCAGAGCCATAGCCATACCAGCCATAGCCACAGCCAATGCATCCATAGCCATTGCCATAGCATCCATAGCCATAGCCATAGCAGCTATAGCCATAGCCATATCAGCAATAGCCATAGCTATATCTGCCATAGCCATAGCAGGCATAGCCATAGCTATAGCAGCCATTGCCATAGCCATAGGAGCCATAGCCATAGCCATAGCAGCCATAGCCATAACCATAGCATCCCTAGCCATATCCATGGGAGCCATAGCCATAGCCATAGCATTAGCAGCCATAGCCATAGATATAGCAGCCATTGCTATAGCAGACATAGGCATAGCCATAGCAGCCATAGCCATAGCCATACGAGCCATAGCCAATGCCATAGCAGCCATAGCCATAGCCACAGCATCCATAGCCATATCCATGGGAGCCATAGTCATAGCCATAGCATTAGCAGCCATAGCCATAGCCATATCAGCCATAGCCATAGCCATAGCCATAACAGCCATGGCCATGGACATAGCAGCCATTGCTATGGCCATAGCAGCCATAGCTATAGCCATATCTGCCATAGCCATAGCCAAAGCATCCATAGCCATAGCCAAAGCATCCATAGCCATTGCCATAGCAGCCATAGCCGTAGCCATCGCAGCCATCGCCATAGCCATAGCCATAGCCATAGCAGCCGTAGCCGTTGCCATCGCAGCCATAGCCATAGCCATAGACATAGCCATAGCCATAGCAGCAATAGCAATAGCCATAGCAGCCATAGCAGCCATAGTCATAGCCATAGCAGCCATAGCTATAGCCATATCAGCCATAGCCATAGCCAAAGAATCCATAGCCATTGCCATAGCATCCATAGCCATAGCCATAGCAGCCATAGCCATATCCATAGGAGCCATAGCCATAGCCATAGCATTAGCAGCCATAGCCATAGCTATAGCAGCCATTGCCATGGCAGCCATAGGCATAGCCATAGCAGCCATAGCCATAGCCATACGAGCCATAGCCAATGCCATAGCCACAGCAGCTATAGCCATAGCCACAGCCATATCAGCCATAGCCATAGCCATAGCCATAACAGCCATAGCCATGGACATAGCAGCCATTGCCATGGCCATAGCAGCCATAGCCATATCCATAGGAGCCATAGCCATAGCCATAGCCTTAGCAGCCATAGCCATAGCCATAGCAGCCATAGCCATAGCTATACAGCCATGGCCATAGCAGCCATAGCCATAGCCATAGCAGCCATAGCCATAGCAATAGCAGCCATAGCCATAGCCAAAGCAGCCATAGCCATAGCCATTGCCATAGGAGTCATAGCCATAGCCATAGCAGTCATCGCCATAGCCATAGCCATAGGAGTCATAGCCATAGCCATATCAGCCATAGCCATAGCTATAGCTGCAATAGCCATAGCAACCATAGCCATAGCCATAGCAGACACAGCCACAGCCATAGCAGTCATAGCCATAGCCATAGCAGCCGTAGCCATAACCATAACAGCCAGGGCCATAGCCATAGCAGCCATAGCCATAGCCATAGCAGCCACAGCCATAGGCATAGCAGCCATAGCCATAGCCATAGCAGCTATAGCCGTAGCCATCGCAGCCATAGCCATAGCCATAGCCATAGCCATAGCAGCAACAGCCATAGCCATAGCAGCCATAGCAGCCATATCCATATCCATAGCAAACATAGCCATAGCCATAGCACGCATAGCGACAGCCATAGCAGCCGTAGCCATAGCTATAGCAGCCATAGCCATAGCATTAGCAGCCATAGCCATAGCTATAGAAGCCATTGCTATAGCAGCCATAGGCATAGCCATAGCAGCCTAGCCATAGCCATACCAGCCATAGCCATAGCCATATCAGCCATAGCCATAGCCATAGCAGCAATAGCCATAGCCATAGCAGCCATAGCAGCCATAGCCATAGCCATAGCAGCCATAGCCATTGCCATAGCATCCATAGCCATAGCCATAGCAGCCATAGCCATAGCCATAGCAGTCATCGCCACAGCCATAGCCATAGGAGTCATAGCCATAGCCATATCAGCCATAGCCATAGCTATAGCAGCCATAGCCATAGCAACCATAGCCATAGCCATATCAGCAATAGCCATAGCTAAAGCTGCCATAGCCATAGCCATAGCAGACATAGCCATAGCCATAGCAGCCGTAGCAGTAGCCATAGCAGCCATAGCCATAGCCATAGCAGCCATAGCCGTAGCCATATCAGCAATAGCCATAGCTATAGCTGCCATAGCCATAGCCATAGCAGACATAGCCATAGCCATAGCAGCCGTAGCAGTAGCCATCGCAGCCATAGCCATAGCCATAGACATAGCCATAGCCATAGCAGCAATAGCAATAGCCATAGTAGCCATAGCAGCCATAGCCATAGCCATAGCAGCCATAGCCATAGCAATATCAGCCATAGCCATAGCCAAAGCATCCATAGCCATTGCCATAGCATCCATAGCCATAGCCATGGCAACCATAGACATAGCCATAGCAGCTATCGCCATATCCATAGCCATAGCAGCCATAGCCATAGCGATATCAGCCATAGCCACAGCTATAGCAGCCATAGCCATAGCAGCCATATCCATAGCCATAGCAGCCATAGCCATAGCCATAGCAGCCATAGCCATACCCATAGCAGCCATAGCCATAGCCATAGCAGCCATAGCCATATCCATAGGAGCCATTGCCATAGCCATAGCCATATCAGCCATAGCCATAGCTATAGCAGCCATAGCCATAGCAGCCATAGCCATAGCTAGAGCAGCCATTGCCATAGCCATAGCAGCCATAGCCATAGCCATAGCAGCCATTGCCATAGCCATAGCAGCCATAGCCATAACCATAGCATCCATAGCCATAGCCATAGCAGCCATAGCCATAGTCATAGCAGCTATCGCCATATCCATGGGAGCCATAGCCATAGCCATAGCATTAGCAGCCATAGCCATAGCTATAGCAGCCATTGCCATAGCCATAGCAGCCATAGCCATAACCATAGCATCCATAGCCATAGCCATAGCAGCCATAGCCATAGTCATAGCAGCTATCGCCATATCCATAGCCACAGCCATAGCATCCATAGCCACATCCATGGGAGCCATAGCCATAGCCATAGCATTAGCAGCCATAGTCATAGACATAGCAGCCATAGCCATATCCATGGCAGCCGTAGCCATAGCCATAGCATTAGCAGCCATAGCCATAGCAGTCGTAGCCATAGCCATAGCAGTCATAGGCATAGCCATAGCAGGCATAGCCATAGCCATAGCAGCCGTAGCCGTAGCCATCGCAGCCATAGCCATAGCCATAGCCATAGCCATAGCCATAGCAGCCATAGCCCTAACCATAGCAGCCATAGCCATATCCATAGGAGCCATTGCCATAGCCATAGCATTAGCAGCCATAGCCATAGCTATAGCAGCGTTTGCCATAGCAGCCATAGCCATAGCTAGAGCAGCCATTGCCATAGCCATAGCAGCCATAGCCATAGCCATAGCAGCCATAGCCATTGCCATAGCATCCATAGCCATAGCCATAGCAGCCATAGCCATAGCCATAGCAGTCATCGCCATAGCCATAGCCATAGGAGTCATAGCCATAGCCATATCAGCCATAGCCATAGCTATAGCAGCCATAGCCATAGCAACCATAGCCATAGCCATAGCAGACATAGCCACAGCCATAGCAGTCATAGCCATAGCCATAGCAGCCGTAGCCATAACCATAGCAGCCATAGCCACAGCTAGAGCAGCCATTGCCATAGCCATAGCAGCCATAGCCATAGCCATAGCAGCTATAGCCATAGCCATAGCATCCATAGCCATATCCATGGGAGCCATAGCCATAGCCATAGCATTAGCAGCCATAGCCATAGCTATAGCAGCCATTGCCATAGCCATAGCAGCCATAGCCATAACCATAGCATCCATAGCCATAGCCATAGCAGCCATAGCCATAGTCATAGCAGCTATCGCCATATCCATAGCCACAGCCATAGCATCCATAGCCATATCCATGGGAGCCATAGCCATAGCCATAGCATTAGCAGCCATAGTCATAGACATAGCAGCCATAGCCATATCCATGGCAGCCGTAGCCATAGCCATAGCATTAGCAGCCATAGCCATAGCAGTCGTAGCCATAGCCATAGCAGTCATAGGCATAGCCATAGCAGGCATAGCCATAGCCATAGCAGCCGTAGCCGTAGCCATCGCAGCCATAGCCATAGCCATAGCCATAGCCATAGCCATAGCAGCCATAGCCCTAACCATAGCAGCCATAGCCATATCCATAGGAGCCATTGCCATAGCCATAGCATTAGCAGCCATAGCCATAGCTATAGCAGCGTTTGCCATAGCAGCCATAGCCATATCCATAGGAGCCATAGCCATAGCCATAGCCTTAGCAGACATAGCCATAGCCATAGCAGCCATAGCCATAGCTATACAGCCATGGCCATAGCAGCCATAGCCATAGCCATAGCAGCCATAGCCATAGCAATAGCAGCCATAGCCATAGCCAAAGCAGCCATAGCCATAGCCATTGCCATAGGAGTCATAGCCATAGCCATAGCAGTCATCGCCATAGCCATAGCCATAGGAGTCATAGCCATAGCCATATCAGCCATAGCCATAGCTATAGCTGCAATAGCCATAGCAACCATAGCCATAGCCATAGCAGACACAGCCACAGCCATAGCAGTCATAGCCATAGCCATAGCAGCCGTAGCCATAACCATAACAGCCAGGGCCATAGCCATAGCAGCCATAGCCATAGCCATAGCAGCCACAGCCATAGGCATAGCAGCCATAGCCATAGCCATAGCAGCTATAGCCGTAGCCATCGCAGCCATAGCCATAGCCATAGCCATAGCCATAGCAGCAACAGCCATAGCCATAGCAGCCATAGCAGCCATATCCATATCCATAGCAGCCATAGCCATAGCCATAGCACGCATAGCGACAGCCATAGCAGCCGTAGCCATAGCTATAGCAGCCATAGCCATAGCATTAGCAGCCATAGCCATAGCTATAGAAGCCATTGCTATAGCAGCCATAGGCATAGCCATAGCAGCCTAGCCATAGCCATACCAGCCATAGCCATAGCCATATCAGCCATAGCCATAGCCATAGCAGCAATAGCCATAGCCATAGCAGCCATAGCAGCCAAAGCCATAGCCATAGCAGCCATAGCCATTGCCATAGCATCCATAGCCATAGCCATAGCCATAGCAGCCATAGCCATAGCCATAGCAGTCATCGCCACAGCCATAGCCATAGGAGTCATAGCCATAGCCATATCAGCCATAGCCATAGCTATAGCAGCCATAGCCATAGCAACCATAGCCATAGCCATATCAGCAATAGCCATAGCTAAAGCTGCCATAGCCATAGCCATAGCAGACATAGCCATAGCCATAGCAGCCGTAGCAGTAGCCATAGCAGCCATAGCCATAGCCATAGCAGCCATAGCCGTAGCCATATCAGCAATAGCCATAGCTATAGCTGCCATAGCCATAGCCATAGCAGACATAGCCATAGCCATAGCAGCCGTAGCAGTAGCCATCGCAGCCATAGCCATAGCCATAGACATAGCCATAGCCATAGCAGCAATAGCAATAGCCATAGTAGCCATAGCAGCCATAGCCATAGCCATAGCAGCCATAGCCATAGCAATATCAGCCATAGCCATAGCCAAAGCACCCATAGCCATTGCCATAGCATCCATAGCCATAGCCATGGCAACCATAGACATAGCCATAGCAGCTATCGCCATATCCATAGCCATAGCAGCCATAGCCATAGCGATATCAGCCATAGCCACAGCTATAGCAGCCATAGTCATAGCAGCCATATCCATAGCCATAGCAGCCATAGCCATAGCCATAGCAGCCATAGCCATACCCATAGCAGCCATAGCCATAGCCATAGCAGCCATAGCCATATCCATAGGAGCCATTGCCATAGCCATAGCCATATCAGCCATAGCCATAGCTATAGCAGCCATAGCCATAGCAGCCATAGCCATAGCTAGAGCAGCCATTGCCATAGCCATAGCAGCCATAGCCATAGCCATAGCAGCCATAGCCATTGCCATAGCATCCATAGCCATAGCCATAGCAGCCATAGCCATAGCCATAGCAGTCATCGCCATAGCCATAGCCATAGGAGTCATAGCCATAGCCATATCAGCCATAGCCATAGCTATAGCAGCCATAGCCATAGCAACCATAGCCATAGCCATAGCAGACATAGCCACAGCCATAGCAGTCATAGCCATAGCCATAGCAGCCGTAGCCATAACCATAGCAGCCATAGCCACAGCTAGAGCAGCCATTGCCATAGCCATAGCAGCCATAGCCATAGCCATAGCAGCTATAGCCATAGCCATAGCATCCATAGCCATATCCATGGGAGCCATAGCCATAGCCATAGCATTAGCAGCCATAGCCATAGCTATAGCAGCCATTGCCATAGCCATAGCAGCCATAGCCATAACCATAGCATCCATAGCCATAGCCATAGCAGCCATAGCCATAGTCATAGCAGCTATCGCCATATCCATAGCCACAGCCATAGCATCCATAGCCATATCCATGGGAGCCATAGCCATAGCCATAGCATTAGCAGCCATAGTCATAGACATAGCAGCCATAGCCATATCCATGGCAGCCGTAGCCATAGCCATAGCATTAGCAGCCATAGCCATAGCAGTCGTAGCCATAGCCATAGCAGTCATAGGCATAGCCATAGCAGGCATAGCCATAGCCATAGCAGCCGTAGCCGTAGCCATCCCAGCCATAGCCATAGCCATAGCCATAGCCATAGCAGCCATAGCCCTAACCATAGCAGCCATAGCCATATCCATAGGAGCCATTGCCATAGCCATAGCATTAGCAGCCATAGCCATAGCTATAGCAGCGTTTGCCATAGCAGCCGTAGGCATAGCCATAGCAGCCATAGCCATAGCCATACGAGCCATAGCCAATGCCATAGCAGACTTAGCCATAGCCATAGCATCCATAGCCATATCCATGGGAGCCATAGCCATAGCCATAGCATTAGCAGCCATAGCCATAGCTATAGCAGCCATTGCTATAGAAGCCATAGGCATAGCCATAGCAGCCTAGCCATAGCCATACCAGCCATAGCCATAGCCTTATCAGCCATAGCCATAGCCATAGCCATAACAGCCACAGCCATGGACATAGCAGCCGTTGCCATAGCCATAGCCATAGCAGCCATAGCCATAGCAATAGCACGCATAGGATTAGCTATAGCAGCCGCAGCCATAGCCATAGCAGCCGTAGACATAGCCATAGCAGCCATAGCCATAGCCATAGCAGCCATAGCCATAGCCACTGCACCCAGAGCCATAGCCATACCTGCCATAGCCACAGCCAATGCATCCATAGCCATTGCCATAGCATCCATAGCCATAGCCATAGCAGCTATAGCCATAGCCATATCAGCAATAGCCATAGCTATATCTGCCATAGCCATAGCAGCCATAGCCATAGCTATAGCAGCCATTGCCATAGCCATAGCATCCATAGCCATAGCCATAGCAGCCATAGCCATAACCATAGCATCCCTAGCCATATCCATGGGAGCCATAGCCATAGCCATAGCATTAGCAGCCATAGCCATAGATATAGCAGCCATTGCTATAGCAGACATAGGCATAGCCATAGCAGCCATAGCCATAGCCATACGAGCCATAGCCAATGCCATAGCAGCCATAGCCATAGCCACAGCATCCATAGCCATATCCATGGGAGCCATAGCCATAGCCATAGCATTAGCAGCCATAGCCATAGCTATAGCAGCCATTGCTATAGCAGCCATAGGCATAGCCATAGCAGCCTAGCCATAGCCATACCAGCCATAGCCATATCCATGGGAGCCATAGCCATAGCCATAGCAGCCATAGCCATAGCCATAGCATCCATAGCCATATCCATGGGAGCCATAGCCATAGCCATAGCATTAGCAGCCATAGCCATATCAGCCATAGCCATAGCCATAGCCATAACAGCCATAGCCATGGACATAGCAGCCATTGCCATAGCCATAGCCATAGCAGCCATAGCCATAGCAATAGCACGCATAGCATTAGCCATAGCAGACGCAGCCATAGCCATAGCAGCCGTAGACATAGCCATAGCAGCCATAACCATAGCCATAGCAGCCATAGCCATAGCCATAGCACATATGGCCATAGCCATATCAGCCATAGCCACAGCCAAAGCATCCATAGCCATTGCCATAGCATCCATAGCCATAGCCATAGCATTAGCAGCCATAGCCATATCTATAGCAGCCATTGCTATAGCAGCCATAGGCATAGCCATAGCAGCCTAGCCATAGCCATAGCATCCATAGCCATATCCATGGGAGCCATAGCCATAGCCATAGCAGCCATAGCCATAGCCATAGCATCCATAGCCATATCCATGGGAGCCATAGCCATAGCCATAGCATTAGCAGCCATAGCCATATGTATAGGAGCCATAGCCATATGTATAGGAGCCATAGCCATAGCAGCCATAGCCATAGCAATGGCACGCATAGCATTAGCCATAGCAGCCGCAGCCATATCCATAGCAGCCGCAGCCATAGCCATAGCAGCCATAGCCATAGCCATAGCAGACATAGCCATAGCCATAGCAGCCGTAGCCGTAGCCATCGCAGCCATAGCCATAGCCATAGCCATAGCCATAGCCATAGACATAGCAAGCTTAGCGACAGCCATAGCAGCCGTAGCCATAGCTATAGCAGGCATAGCCATAGCCATATCAGCCATAGCAATAGCCATAGCCATAGCCATAGCCATAGCCATAGCAGCAACAGCTATAGCCATACCAGCCATAGCAGCCATAGCCATAGCCATAGCAGCCATAGCCATAGCAGTAGCACGCATAGCAATAGCCATAACAGCCATAGCCATAGCAATAGCACGCATAGCGGCAGCCATAGCAGCCGCAGCCATAGCCATAGCAGCCATAGCCATAGCCATAGCAGCCACAGCCATAGGCATAGCAGCCATAGCCATAGCCATAGCAGCCATAGCCGTAGCCATCGCAGCCATAGCCATAGCCATAGCCATAGCCATAGCAGCAACAGCCATAGCCATAGCAGCCATAGCAGCCATATCCATATCCATAGCAGCCATAGCCATAGCCATAGCACGCATAGCGACAGCCATAGCGGCCGTAGCCATAGCTATAGCAGCCATAGCCATAGCCATATCAGCCATAGCCATAGCCATAGCCATAGCAGCAGTAGCCATTGTCATAGCAGCCATAGCCATAGCCATAACAGCCATAGCCATAGCCATAGCCATAACAGCCATAGCCATGGACATAGCAGCTATTGCCATGGCTATAGCAGCCATAGCCATATGTATAGGAGCCATAGCCATATGTATAGGAGCCATAGCCATAGCAGCCATAGCCATAGCAATGGCACGCATAGCATTAGCCATAGCAGCCGCAGCCATAGCCACAGCAGCCGTAGCCATAGCCATAGCAGCCATAGCCACAGCCATAGCAGACATAGCGATAGCCATAGCAGCCGTAGCCGTAGCCATCGCAGCCATAGCCATAGCCATAGGCATAGCCATAGCCATAGTAGCCATAGCCATAGCCATACGAGCCATAGCCAATGCCATAGCCACAGCAGCCATAGCCATAGCCACAGCCATATCAGCCATAGCCATAGCCATAGCCATAGCCATAGCAGCCATAGCTACATCCATAGCAGCAATAGCCACAGCCATAGCAGCCATAGGCATAGCCATTGAAGCCATAGCCACAACAATAGCACGCATAGCGATAGCCATAGCAGCCTAGCCATAGCCATAGCAGCCATAGCCATAGCCATATCAGCCGTAGCCGTAACCATAGTCATAGCAGCTATTCGCCATAGCCAGAGCAGACATAGCCATAGCCATAGCCACAGCAGCCAATGCCATAGCCATAGCAGTTATAGCCATAGGCGTAGCAGCCATAGGCATAGCTATACCAGCCATAGACATAGCAGCCATTGCCATGGACATTGCAGCCATAGCCATAGCCATAGCAGCCGTAGCCATAGCCATAGCCATAGCAGCCGCAGCTATATCCATAGCAGCCAAAGCCATAGTCATAGCCATACAGCCATAGACATAGCCATAGCCATAGCCATAGCAGCAATAGTCATAGTCATAGCAGCCCTAGCAGCCATAGCCGTAGCCATCGCAGCCATAGCTATAGCCATAGCCATAGCCATAGCAGCAACAGCCATAGCCATAGCAGCCATAGCAGCCATATCCATATCCATAGCAGCCATAGCCATAGCCATAGCACGCATAGCGACAGCCATAGCAGCCGTAGCCATAGCTGTAGCAGCCATAGCCATAGCATTAGCAGCCATAGCCATAGCTATAGAAGCCATTGCTATAGCAGCCATAGGCATAGCCATAGCAGCCTAGCCATAGCCATACCAGCCATAGCCATAGCCATATCAGCCATAGCCATAGCCATAGCAGCAATAGCCATAGCCATAGCAGCCATATAAGCCATAGCCATAGCCATAGCAGCCATAGCCATTGCCATAGCATCCATAGCCATAGCCATAGCAGCCATAGCCATAGCCATAGCAGTCATCGCCATAGCCATAGCCATAGGAGTCATAGCCATAGCCATATCAGCCATAGCCATAGCTATAGCAGCCATAGCCATAGCAACCATAGCCATAGCCATATCAGCAATAGCCATAGCTATAGCTGCCATAGCCATAGCCATAGCAGACATAGCCATAGCCATAGCAGCCGTAGCCGTAGCCATAGCAGCCATAGCCATAGCCATAGCAGCCATAGCCGTAGCCATATCAGCAATAGCCATAGCTATAGCTGCCATAGCCATAGCCATAGCAGACATAGCCATAGCTATAGCATCCATAGCCATTGCCATAGCAGCCATAGCCGTAGCCATCGCAGCCATCGCCATAGCCATAGCCATAGCCATAGCAGCAACAGCCATAGACATAGCAGCCATAGCAGTCATAGCCATAGCACGCATAGCGATAGCCATAGCAGCCGTAGCCATAGTTATAGCAGCCATAGCCATAGCCATGTCAGCCATAGCCATAGCCATAGCCATAGCAGCAGTAGCCATAGTCATAGCAGCCGTAGCCATAGCCACAGCAGCCATAGCCATAGCAATAGCACGCATAACGATAGCCATAGCAACCGCAGCCATTGCCATAGCAGCCATAGCCATAGCCATAGCAGCCATAGCCATAGGCATAGCAGCCATAGCCATAGCCATAGCAGCCATAGCCGTAGCCGTCGCAGCCATAGCCATAGCCATAGCCATAGCCATAGCAGCAACAGCTATAGCCATAGCAGCCATAGCAGCCATAGCCATAGCCATAGCAGCCATAGCCATAGCCATAGCACGCATAGCCATAGCCATAGCCATAGCAGCAATAGCCATAGTCATAGCAGCCATAGCCATAGCCATAGCAGCGATAGCCATGGCCATAGCAGCCATAGCCATATCCATAGGAGCCATAGCCATAGCCATTGCCTTAGCAGCCATAGCCATAGCCATAGCAGCCATAGCCATAGCAATAGCACGCATAGCGATAGCCATAACAGCCATAGCCATGGACATAGCAGCCATTGCCATAGCCATAGCCATATCAGCCATAGCCATAGTCATAGCCATAACAGCCATAGCCATGGACATAGCAGCCATTGCCATGGCCATAGCAGCCATAGCCACATGTATAGGAGCCATAGCCATATGTATAGGAGCCATAGCCATAACAGCCATAGCCATATCAATTGCACGCACAGCATTAGCCATAGCAGCCATAGCCATAACCATAGCAGCCATAGCCATATCCATAGGAGCCATTGCCATAGCCATAGCCATATCAGCCATAGCCATAGCTATAGCAGCCATAGCCATAGCAGCCATAGCCATAGCTGTAGCAGCCATTGCCATAGCCATAGCAGCCATAGCCATAGCCATAGCAGCCATAGCCATAGCCATAGCATCCATAGCCCTATCCATGGGAGCCATAGCCATAGCCATAGCATTAGCAGCCATAGCCATAGCTATAGCAGCCATTGCTATAGCAGCCATAGGCATAGCCATAGCAGCCTAGCCATAGCCATACCAGCCATAGCCATAGCCATATCAGCCATAGCCATAGCCATAGCCATAACAGCCATAGCCATGGCCATAGCAGCCATAGCCATAGCCATAGCAGCCATAGCCATAGCAATAGCAGCCATAGCCATAGCCAAAGCAGCCATAGCCATAGCCATAGCAGCCATAGCCAGCGCCATATCAGCCATAGCCATAGCCAAAGCATCCATAGCCATTGCCACAGCATCCATAGCCATAGCCACAGCAGCCATAGCCACAGCCATAGCAGCCATAGCCATAGCCATAGCATCCATAGCCATATCCATGGGAGCCATAGCCACAGCAGCCATAGCCATAGCCATAGCCATAACAGACATAGCCATAGCCATATCAGCCATAGCCATAGCCATAGCCATAACAGCCATAGCCATGGCCATAGCAGCCATAGCCATAGCCATAGCAGCCATAGCCATAGCAATAGCAGCCATATCCATAGCCAAAGCAGCCATAGCCATAGCCATAGCAGCCATAGCCATCGCCATATCAGCCATAGCCATAGCCAAAGCATCCATAGCCATTCCTATAGCAGCCATAGGCATAGCCATAGCAGCCTAGCCATAGCCATACCAGCCATAGCCATAGCCATATCAGCCATAGCCATAGCCATAGCCATAACAGCCATAGCCACGGCCATAGCAGCCATAGCCATAGCCATAGCAGCCATAGCCATAGCAATAGCAGCCATAGCCATAGCCAAAGCAGCCATAGCCATAGCCATAGCAGCCATAGCCAGCGCCATATCAGCCATAGCCATAGCCAAAGCATCCATAGCCATTGCCACAGCATCCATAGCCATAGCCACAGCAGCCATAGCCACAGCCATAGCAGCCATAGCCATAGCCATAGCATCCATAGCCATATCCATGGGAGCCATAGCCACAGCAGCCATAGCCATAGCCATAGCCATAACAGACATAGCCATAGCCATATCAGCCATAGCCATAGCCATAGCCATAACAGCCATAGCCATGGCCATAGCAGCCATAGCCATAGCCATAGCAGCCATAGCCATAGCAATAGCAGCCATATCCATAGCCAAAGCAGCCATAGCCATAGCCATAGCAGCCATAGCCATCGCCATATCAGCCATAGCCATAGCCAAAGCATCCATAGCCATTGCTATAGCAGCCATAGGCATAGCCATAGCAGCCTAGCCATAGCCATACCAGCCATAGCCATAGCCATATCAGCCATAGCCATAGCCATAGCCATAACAGCCATAGCCATGGCCATAGCAGCCATAGCCGTGGCCAAAGCATCCATAGCCATTGTCATAGCATCCATAGCCATAGCCATAGCAGCCGTAGCCGTAGCCATCGCAGCCATAGCCATAGCCATAGCCATAGCCATAGCCATAGCCATAGCAGCAACAGCCATAGCCATAGCAGCCATGGCAGCCATAGCCATAGCCATAGCAGCCATAGCCATAGGCATATCAGCCATAGCCATAGCCATAGCCATAGCCATAGCCATAGGCATAGCAGCAACAGCCATAGCCATAGCAGCCATAGCAGCCATAGCCATAGCTGTAGCAGTCATGGCCATAGCAGCCATAGCCATAGCCATAGCAGCCATAGCCATAGCCATAGCAGCCATAGCCATAGCCATAGCAGCCATAGCCATAGCCATAGCAGCCATAGCCACAGCCATATCAGCCATAGCAATAGCCAAAGCATTCATAGCCATTGCCACAGCATCCATAGTCATAGCCACAGCCATAGCAGCCATAGCCATAGCCATAGCCATAGCAGCCATAGCCATAGCCATAGCAGCCATAGCCATAGCAATAGCACGCATAACGATAGCCATATCAACCGCAGCCATAGCCATAGCAGCCATAGCCATAGCCATAGCAGCCATAGCCATAGGCATAGCAGCCATAGCCATAGCCATACCAGCCATAGCCATAGCAATAGCACGCATAACGATAACCATATCAACCGCAGCCATAGCCATAGCAGCCATAGCCATAGCCATAGCAGCCATAGCCATAACCATAGCAGCCATAGCCATAGCCATAGCCATAGCAGCAATAGCCATAGTCATAGCAGCCATAGCCATAGCCATAACAGCCATAGCCATAGCCATAGAAAATAACAGCCATAGCCATGGACACAGCATCCATTGCCATGGCCATAGCAGCCATAGCCATATGTATAGGAGCCATAGCCATATGTATAGGAGCCATAGCCATAGCAGCCATAGCCATAGCAATGGCACGCATAGCATTAGCCATAGCAGCCGCAGCCATAGCCACAGCAGCCGTAGCCATAGCCATAGCAGCCATAGCCACAGCCATAGCAGACATAGCGATAGCCATAGCAGCCGTAGCCGTAGCCATCGCAGCCATAGCCATAGCCATAGACATAGCCATAGCCATAGCAGCAATAGCAATAGCCATAGCAGCCATAGCAGCCATAGCCATAGCCATAGCAGCCATAGCTATAACCATATCAGCCATAGCCATAGCCAAAGCATCCATAGCCATAGCCAAAGCATCCATAGCCATTGCCATAGCAGTCACTAGCCGTAGCCATCGCAGCCATCGCCATAGCCATAGCCATAGCCATAGCAGCCGTAGCCGTAGCCATCGCAGCCATAGCCATAGCCATAGAGATAGCCATAGCCATAGCAGCAATAGCAATAGCCATAGCAGCCATAGCAGCCATAGCCATAGCCATAGCAGCCATAGCCATAGCTATAACAGCCATAGACATAGCAGCCATAGCCATAGCCATAGCAGCCGTAGCCATAGCTATAGCAGCCATAGCCATAGCCATATCAGCAATTGCCACACCCATAGCAGCCGTAGCCATAGCCATAGCAGCCATAGCCATAGCCATAGCAGACATAGCCATAGCCATAGCAGCCGTAGCCGTAGCCATCGCAGCAATAGCCATAGCTGCCGTAGCCATAGCCATAGCCATAGCAGCCGCAGCTATATCCATAGCAGCCAAAGCCATAGTCATAGCCATACAGCAATAGACATACCCACAGCCACAGCAGCCAATGCCATAGCCATAGCAGTTATAGCCATAGCCGTAGTAGCCATAGGCATAGCTATACCAGCCGCAGACATAGCAGAGATAGCCATAGCCATAGCAGCCATAGTCATAGCCATAGCCATAGCCATAGCAGCAATAGTCATAGCCATAGCAGCACTAGCAGCCATAGCGATAGCCACAGCAGCCATAGCTATAGCCATAGCAGTAGCCATAGCAGCAATAGCCATAGCCATAGCAGCCATAGCAGCCATAGCCATAGCCATAGCAGCCATAGCCATAGCAATAGCACGCATAGCATTAGCTATAGCAGCCGCAGCCATAGCCATAGCAGCCGTAGCCATAGCCATAGCAACCATAGACATAGCCATTGCAGCCATAGCCATAGCCATAGCACATAGACGCAATAGCTAGAGCAACCATAGACATAGCCATCGCAGCCATAGCCATAGCCATAGCCACAGTAGGCATAGCCACAGCCATAGCAGCAGTAGCCATAGCCATAGCCATAGCCGTAGCAGCAATAGTCATAGCCAGAGCAGCCATAGCAGCCATAGCCATAGCCATAGCAGCCATAGCTATCCATAGCAGCCATAGACATAGCCATAGCCATAGTAGCCATAGACACAGTCATAGCCACAGCAGCCAATGCCATAGCCATAGCAGCCGTAGCCTTAGCAGCCATAGCAGCCATAGCCATAGCCATAGACATAGCAGCCATAGCCATAGCCATAGCAGCCATAGCCATAGATATAGCAGCCTTAGCCATAGCAGACGTAGCCGTAGCCATAGCATTAGCCATAGCAGCAATAGCCATAGCCATAGCAGCCATAGCAGCCATAGCCATAGCAATAGCACGCATAGCATTAGCCATAGCAGCCGCAGACATAGCCATAGCAGCCGTAGACATAGCCATAGCAGCCATAGCCATAGCCATAGCAGCCATAGCCATAGGAATAGCACGCATAGCCATAGCCATAGCAGCCATAGCCATAGCCATATCAGCCATAACCGTAGCCAAAGCATCCATAGCCATTGTCATAGCATCCATAGCCATAGCCATAGCAGCCGTAGCCGTAGCCATCGCAGCCATAGCCATAGCCATAGCCATAGCCATAGCCATAGCCATAGCAGCAACAGCCATAGCCATAGCAGCCATGGCAGCCATAGCCATAGCCATAGCAGCCATAGCCATAGCCATAGCACGCATAGCGACAGCCATAGCAACCGTAGCCATTGCTATAGCAGGCATAGCCATAGCCATATCAGCCATAGCCATAGCCATAGCCATAGCCATAGCCATAGGCATAGCAGCAACAGCCATAGCCATAGCAGCCATAGCAGCCATAGCCATAGCCATAGCAGCCATAGCCATAGCAGTAGCACGCATAGCAATAGCCATAGCAGTAGCACGCATAGCAATAGCCATAGCAGCCATAGCCATAGCAATAGCACGCATAGCGAGAGCCATAGCAGCCGCAGCCATATCCATAGCAGCCATAGCCATAGCCATAGCCATAGGCATAGCAGCAACAGCCATAGCCATGGCAGCCATAGCCATAGCCATAGCACGCATAGCGACAGACATAGCAACCGTAGCCATTGCTATAGCAGGCATAGCCATAGCCATATCAGCCATAGCCATAGCCATAGCCATAGCCATAGCCATAGGCATAGCAGCAACAGCCATAGCCATAGCAGCCATAGCAGCCATAGCCATAGCCATAGCAGCCATAGCCATAGCAGTAGCACGCATAGCAATAGCCATAGCAGCCATAGCCATAGCCATAGCAGCCATAGCCATAGCCATAGCAGCCATAGCCATAGCCATAGCAGCCATAGCCATAGCCATAGCAGCCATAGCCACAGCCATATCAGCCATAGCAATAGCCAAAGCATCCATAGCCATTGCCACAGCATTCATAGCTATAGCCACAGCCATAGCAGCCAATGCCATAGCCATAGCCATAGCAGCCACAGCTATATCCATAGCAGCAATATCCACAGCCATAGCAGCCATAGGCATAGCCATAGGAGCCATAGCCATAGCAATAGCACGCATAGCGATAGCCATAGCAGCCTAGCCATAGCCATACCGGACATAGCCATAGCCATTTCAGCCATAGCCATAGCCATAGCCATAACAGCCATAGCCATGGACATAGCAGCCATTGCCATGGCCATAGCAGCCATAGCCATATGTATAGGAGCCATAGCTATAGCAGCCGTAGCCATAGCAATGGCACGCATAGCATTAGCCATAGCAGCCGCAGCCATAGCCATAGCAGCAGTAACCATAGCCACCGCAGCCATAGCCATAGCCATAGCCATAGCCATAGGCATAGCAGCAACAGCCATAGCCATAGCAGCCATAGTAGCCATAGCCATAGCCATAGCCATAGCAGCCATAGCCATAGCCATAGCCATAGCAGCAATAGCCATAGTCATAGCAGCCATAGCCATAGCCATAACAGCCATAGCCATAGCCATAGCCATAACATCCATAGCCATGGACACAGCAGCCATTGCCATGGCCATAGCAGCCATAGCCATATGTATAGGAGCCATAGCCATATGTATAGGAGCCATAGCCATAGCAGCCATAGCCATAGCAATAGCACGCATAGCATTAGCCATAGCAGCCGCAGCCATAGCCACAGCAGCCGTAGCCATAGCCATAGCAGCAATAGCAATAGCCATAGCAGCCATAGCAGCCATAGCCATAGCCATAGCAGCCATAGCCATAGGCATAGCAGACATAGCCATAGCCAAACCAGCCATAGCCGTAGCCATCGCAGCCATAGCCATAGCCATAGCCATAGCCATAGCAGCAACAGCCATAGACATAGCAGCCATAGCAGTCATAGCCATAGCACGCATAGCGATAGCCATAGCAGACCTAGCCATAGCCATAGCAGCCATAGCCATAGCCATACGAGCCATAGCCAATGCCATAGACATAGCAGCAATAGCCATAGCCATAGCAGCCATAGCCGTAGCCATCGCAGCCATAGCCATAGCCATAGCAGCCATAGCCATCGCCATAGCAGCCATAGCCGTAGCCATCGCAGCCATAGCCATAGCCATAGCCATAGCCAAAGCAGCAACAGCCATAGCCATAGCAGCCATAGCAGCCATAGCCATAGCCACAGCAGCCATAGCCATAACCATAGCAGCCATAACCATATCCATAGGAGCCATTGCCATAGCCATAGCATTAGCAGCCATAGCCTTAGCTATAGCAGCCATTGCCATAGCAGCCATAGGCATAGCCATTGCAGCCATAGCCATAGCCATACGAGCCATAGCCAATGCCATAGACATAGCAGCAATAGCCATAGCCATAGCAGCCATAGCCGTAGCCATCGCAGCCATAGCCATAGCCATAGCCATAGCCAAAGCAGCAACAGCCATAGCCATAACAGCCATAGCAGCCATAGCCATAGCCATAGCAGCGATAGCCATGGCCATAGCAGCCATAGCCATATCCATAGGAGCCACAGCCATAGCCATTGCCTTAGCAGCCATAGCCATAGCCATAGCAGCCATAGCCATAGCAATAGCACGCATAGCGATAGCCATAGCAGCCATAGCCATAGCAATAGCACGCATAGCGATAGCCATAGCAACCGCAGCCATAGCCATAGCAGCCATAGCCATAGCCATAGCAGCCATAGCCATATCCATAGGAGCCATAGCCATAGCCATAGCCATAGCAGCAATAGCCATAGTCATAGCAGCCATAGCCATAGCCATAACAGCCATAGCCATAGCGATAGCCATAACAGCCATAGCCATGGACACAGCAGCCATTGCCATGGCCATAGCAGCCATAGCCATATGTATAGGAGCCATAGCCATATGTATAGGAGCCATAGCCATAGCAGCCATAGCCATAGCAATAGCACGCATAGCATTAGCCATAGCAGCCGCAGCCATAGCCACAGCAGCCGTAGCCATAGCCATAGCAGCAATAGCAATAGCCATAGCAGCCATAGCAGCCATAGCCATAGCCATAGCAGCCATAGCCATAGGCATAGCAGACATAGCCATAGCCAAACCAGCCATAGCCGTAGCCATCGCAGTCATAGCCATAGCCATAGCCATAGCCATAGCAGCAACAGCCATAGACATAGCAGCCATAGCAGTCATAGCCATAGCACGCATAGCGATAGCCATAGCAGACCTAGCCATAGTTATAGCAGCCATAGCCATAGCCATATCAGCAATAGCCATAGCCATAGCCACAGCAGCAGTAGCCATAGTCATAGCAGCCGTAGCCATAGCCACAGCAGCCATAGCCATAGCAATAGCACGCATAACGATAGCCATAGCAACCGCAGCCATAGCCATAGCAGCCATAGCCATAGCCATAGCAGCCATACCCATAGGCATAGCAGCCATAGCCATAGCCATAGCAGCCATAGCCGTAGCCGTCGCAGCCATAGCCATAGCCATAGCCATAGCCATAGCAGCAACAGCTATAGCCATAGCAGCCATAGCAGCCATAGCCATAGCCACAGCAGCCATAGCCATAGCAATAGCACGCATAACGATGGCCATAGCAACCGCAGCCATAGCCATAGCAGCCATAGCCATAGCCATAGCAGCCATAGCCATAGGCATAGCAGCCATAGCCATAGCCATAGCAGCCATAGCCATAGCAGCCGCAGCCATAGCCATAGCAACCATAGCCATTGCCATAGCATCCATAGCCATAGCCATAGCAGCCATAGCCATAGCCATTGCCTTAGCAGCCATAGCCATAGCCATAGCAGCCATAGCCATAGCAATAGCACGCATAGCGATAGCCATAGCAGCCATAGCCATAGCAATAGCACGCATAGCGATAGCCATAGCAGCCGCAGCCATAGCCATAGCAACCATAGCCATTGCCATAGCATCCATAGCCATAGCCATAGCAGCCATAGCCATAGCGATAGCAGCCATCGCCATAGCCATAGCCATAGGAGTCATAGCCATAGCCATATCAGCCATAGCCATAGCTATAGCAGCCATAGCCATAGCAACCATAGCTATAGCCATAGCAGACATAGCCACAGCCATAGCAGCCATAGCCATAGCCACAACAGCCGTAGCGATAACCATAGCAGCCATAGCCATAGCCATACGAGCCATAGCCAATGCCATAGACACAGCAGCCGTAGCCATGGCCACAGCCATAACAGCCATAGCAAGAGCCATAGCCATAGCAGCCATAGCTATATCCATAGCAGCCATAGCCATAGCCATAGCAATAGCAGCCATAGACATAGCCATAGCCACAGTAGCCAACGCCATAGCCATAGCAGTTATAGCCATAGCCGTTGCAGCCATAGGCATATCTATACCATAGACATAGCAGCCATAGCCATAGCCATAGCCATAGCAGCCATAGACATAGCCATAGCCACAGTAGCCAACGCCATAGCCATAGCAGTTATAGCCATAGCCGTTGCAGCCATAGGCATATCTGTACCATAGACATAGCAGCCTTAGCCATAGCCATAGCAGCCATAGGCATAGCCATAGCAGACATAGCCATAGCCATACGAGCCATAGCCAATGCCATAGCCACAGCAGCCATAGCCATAGCCATAGGCATAGCAGCCATAGCCATAGCAGCCATAGCCATAGCCATAGCACCCATAGCCGTAGCCATCGCAGCCATAGCCATAGCCATAGCCATAGGCATAGCAGCAACAGCCATAGCCATAGCAGCCATAGCAGCAACAGCCATAGCCATAGCAGACATAGCCATAGCCATAGCACGCATAGCGACAGCCATAGCAGCTGTAGCCATAGCTATAGCAGCCATAGCCATAGCCATATCAGCCATAGCCATAGCCATAGCCATAGCAGCAATAGCCATAGTCATAGCAGCCATAGCCATAGCCATAGCAGCCATAGCCATGGCCATAGCAGCCATAGCCATATCCATAGGAGCCATAGCCATAGCCATAGCCTTAGCAGCCATAGCCATAGCCACAGCAGCCATAGCCATAGCCATAGCAGACATAGCCACAGCCATATCAGCCATAGCAATAGCCAAAGCATCCATAGCCATTGCCACAGCATCCATAGCCATAGCCACAGCCATAGCAGCCATAGCCATAGCCATAGCCATAGCAGCCATAGCTATATCCATAGCAGCAATATCCACAGCCATAGCAGCCATAGGCATAGCCATAGGAGCCATAGCCATAGCAATAGCACGCATAGCGATAGCCATAGCAGCCTAGCCATAGCCATACCAGACATAGCCATAGCCATTTCAGCTATAGCCATAGCCATAGCCATAACAGCCATAGCCATGGACATAGCAGCCATTGCCATGGCCATAGCAGCCATAGCCATATGTATAGAAGCCATAGCCATAGCCATAGCAGCCGCAGCCATAGCCATAGCAGCAGAAACCATAGCCATAGCAGCCATAGCCATAGCCATAGCAGACATAGCGATAGCCATAGCAGCCGTAGCCGTAGCCACCGCAGCCATAGCCATAGCCATAGCCATAGCCATAGCAGCAACAGCCATAGCCATAGCAGCCATAGCAGCCATAGCCGTAGCCATAGCAGCCATAGCCATAGCAATAGCACGCATAGCAATAGCCATAGCAGCCATAGCCATAGCAATAGCACGCATAGCGATAGCCATAGCAGCCGCAGCCATAGCCATAGCAGCCATAGCCATAGCCATAGCAGCCATAGCCATAGGCATAGCAGACATAGCCATAGCCAAAGCAGCCATAGCCGTAGCCATCGCAGCCATAGCCATAGCCATAGCCATAGCCATAGCAGCAACAGCCATAGACATAGCAGCCATAGCAGTCATAGCCATAGCACGCATAGCGATAGCCATAGCAGCCGTAGCCATAGCAATAGCACGCATAGCGATAGCCATAGCAGCCGCAGCCATAGCCATAGTAGCCATAGCCATAGCCATAGCAGCCATAGCCATAGCCATAGCAGCCATAGCCATAGCCATAGCAGCCATAGGCGTAGCCATCGCAGCCATAGCCATAGCCATAGCCATAGCCAAAGCAGCAACAGCCATAGCCATAGCAGCCATAGCAGCCATAGCCATAGCCATAGCAGCCATAGCCATAACCATAGCAGCCATGGCCATATCCATAGGAGCCATTGCCATAGCCATAGCATTAGCAGCCATAGCCATAGCTATAGCAGCCATTGCCATAGCAGCCATAGGCATAGCCATAGCAGCCATAGCCATAGCCATACGAGTCATAGCCAATGCCATAGACATAGCAGCAATAGCCATAGCCATAGCAGCCATAGCCGTAGCCATCGCAGCCATAGCCATAGCCATAGCCATAGCCAAAGCAGCAACAGCCATAGCCATAACAGCCATAGCAGCCATAGTCATAGCCATAGCAGCGATAGCCATGGCCATAGCAGCCATAGCCATATCCATAGGAGCCATAGCCATAGCCATTGCCTTAGCAGCCATAGCCATAGCCATGGCAGCCATAGCCATAGCAATAGCACGCATAGCGATAGCCATAGCAGCCATAGCCATAGCAATAGCACGCATAGCGATAGCCATAGCAGCCGCAGCCATAGCCATAGCAGCCATAGCCATAGCCATAGCAGCCATAGCCATAGCCATAGCAGCCATAGCCATAGCCATAGCAGCCATAGCCGTAGCCATCGCAGCCATAGCCATAGCCATAGCCATAGCCAAAGCAGCAACAGCCATAGCCATAGCAGCCATAGCAGCCATAGCCATAGCCATAGCAGCCATAGCCATAACCATAGCAGCCATAGCCATATCCATAGGAGCCATAGCCATAGCCATAGCCATAGCAGCAATAGCCATAGTCATAGCAGCCATAGCCATAGCCATAACAGACATAGCCATAGCCATAGCCATAACAGCCATAGCCATGGACACAGCAGCCATTGCCATGGCCATAGCAGCCATAGCCATATGTATAGGAGCCATAGCCATAGCAGCCATAGCCATAGCAATAGCACGCATAGCATTAGCCATAGCAGCCGCAGCCATAGCCACAGCAGCCGTAGCCATAGCCATAGCAGCCATAGCCACAGCCATAGCAGACATAGCGATAGCCATAGCAGCCGTAGCCGTAGCCATCGCAGCCATAGCCATAGCCATAGCCATAGCCATAGCCATAGCCATAGCAGCAACAGCCATAGCCATAACAGCCATAGCAGCCATAGCCATAGCCAGAGCAGCCATAGCCATAGCCATAGAACGCATAGCGACAGCCATAGCAGCCGTAGCCATAGCTATAGCAGCCATAGCCATAGCCATATCAGCCATAGCCATTGCCATAGCCATAGCAGCAATAGCCACAGCCATAGACATAGCCATAGCCATAGCAGCAATAGCAATAGCCATAGCAGCCATAGCAGCCATAGCCATAGCCATAGCAGCCATAGCCATAGGCATAGCAGACATAGCCATAGCCAAAGCAGCCATAGCCGTAGCCATCGCAGCCATAGCCATAGCCATAGCAATAGCCATAGCAGCAACAGCCATAGACATAGCAGCCATAGCAGTCATAGCCATAGCACGCATAGCGATAGCCATAGCAGACGTAGCCATAGTTATAGCAGCCACAGCCATAGCCATATCAGCCATAGCCATAGCCATAGCCATAGCAGCAGTAGCCATAGTCATAGCAGCCGTAGCCATAGCCACAGCAGCCATAGCCATAGCAATAGCACGCATAACGATAGCCATAGCAGCCATAGCCATAGCCATAGGAGTCATAGCCATAGCCATATCAGCCATAGCCATAGCTATAGCAGCCATAGCCATAGGAACCATAGCTATAGCCATAGCAGACATAACCACAGCCATAGCAGCCATAGCGATAGCCACAGCAGCCGTAGCCATAACCATAGCAGCCATAGCCATAGCCATTGCCTTAGCAGCCATAGCCATAGCCATAGCAGCCATAGCCATAGCAATAGCACGCATAGCGATAGCCATAGCAGCCATAGCCATAACCATAGCAGCCATAGCCATATGTATAGGAGTCATAGCCATATGTATAGGAGCCATAGCCATAGCAGCCATAGCCATAGCAATGGCACGCATAGCATTAGCCATAGCAGCCGCAGCCATAGCCACAGCAGCCGTAGCCATAGCCATAGCAGCCATAGCCACAGCCATAGCAGACATAGCGATAGCCATAGCAGCCGTAGCCGTAGCCATCGCAGCCATAGCCATAGCCATAGACATAGCCATAGCCATAGCAGCAATAGCAATAGCCATAGCAGCCATAGCAGCCATAGCCATAGCCACAGCAGCCATAGCTATAACCATATCAGCCATAGCCATAGCCAAAGCATCCATAGCCATAGCCAAAGCATCCATAGCCATTGCCATAGCAGCCATAGCCGTAGCCATCGCAGCCATCGCCATAGCCATAGCCATAGCCATAGCAGCCGTAGCCGTAGCCATCGCAGCCATAGCCATAGCCATAGAGATAGCCATAGCCATAGCAGCAATAGCAATAGCCATAGCAGCCATAGCAGCCAAGGCCATAGCCATAGCAGCCATAGCCATAGCTATAACAGCCATAGTCATAGCAGCCATAGCCATAGCCATAGCAGCCGTAGCCATAGCTATAGCAGCCATAGCCATAGCCATATCAGCAATTGCCATACCCATAGCAGCCGTAGCCATAGCCATAGCAGCCATAGCCATAGCCATAGCAGACATAGCCATAGCCATAGCAGCCGTAGCCGTAGCCATCGCAGCAATAGCCATAGCTGCCGTAGCCATAGCCATAGCCATAGCAGCCGCAGCTATATCCATAGCAGCCAAACCCATAGTCATAGCCATACAGCCATAGACATACCCACAGCCACAGCAGCCAATGCCATAGCCATAGCAGTTATAGCCATAGCCGTAGCAGCCATAGGCATAGCTATACCAGCCACAGACATAGCAGAGATAGCCATAGCCATAGCAGCCATAGTCATTGCCATAGCCATAGCCATAGCAGCAATAGTCATAGCCATAGCAGCACTAGCAGCCATAGCGATAGCCACAGCAGCCATAGCTATAGCCATACCAGTAGCCATAGCAGCAATAGCCATAGCCATAGCAGCCATAGCAGCCATAGCCATAGCCATAGCAGCCATAGCCATAGCAATAGCACGCATAGCATTAGCTATAGCAGCCGCAGCCATAGCCATAGCAGCCGTAGCCATAGCCATAGCAACCATAGACATAGCCATTGCAGCCATAGCCATAGCCATAGCACATAGACGCAATAGCTAGAGCAACCATAGACATAGCCATCGCAGCCATAGCCATAGCCATAGCCACAGTAGGCATAGCCACAGCCATAGCAGCAGTAGCCATAGCCATAGCCATAGCCGTAGCAGCAATAGTCATAGCCAGAGCAGCCATAGCAGCCATAGCCATAGCCATAGCAGCCATAGCTATCCATAGCAGCCATAGACATAGCCATAGCCATAGTAGCCATAGACACAGTCATAGCCACAGCAGCCAATGCCATAGCCATAGCAGCCGTAGCCTTAGCAGCCATAGCAGCCATAGCCATAGCCATAGACATAGCAGCCATAGCCATAGCCATAGCAGCCATAGCCATAGATATAGCAGCCGTAGCCATAGCAGACGTAGCCGTAGCCATAGCATTAGCCATAGCAGCAATAGCCATAGCCATAGCAGCCATAGCAGCCATAGCCATAGCAATAGCACGCATAGCATTAGCCATAGCAGCAGCAGACATAGCCATAGCAGCCGTAGACATAGCCATAGCAGCCATAGCCATAGGAATAGCACGCATAGCCATAGCCATAGCAGCCATAGCCATAGCCATATCAGCCATAGCCGTAGCCAAAGCATCCATAGCCATTGTCATAGCATCCATAGCAATAGCCATAGCAGCCGTAGCCGTAGCCATCGCAGCCATAGCCATAGCCATAGCCATAGCCATAGCCATAGCCATAGCAGCAACAGCCATAGCCATAGCCATAGCAGCCATAGCCATAGCCATAGCACGCATAGCGACAGCCATAGCAACCGTAGCCATTGCTACAGCAGGCATAGCCATAGCCATAGCAGCCATAGCCGTAGCCATAGCAGCCATAGCCACAGCCATATCAGCCATAGCAATAGCCAAAGCATCCATAGCCATTGCCACAGCATCCATAGTCATAGCCACAGCCATAGCAGCCATAGCCATAGCCATAGCCATAGCAGCCATAGCCATAGCCATAGCAGCCATAGCCATAGACATAGCAGCCATAGCCGTAGCCATCGCAGCCATAGCCATAGCCATAGCCATAGCCAAAGCAGCAACAGCCATAGCCATAGCAGCCATAGCAGCCATAGCCATAGCCATAGCAGCCATAGCCATAACCATAGCAGCCATAGCCATATCCATAGGAGCCATAGCCATAGCCATAGCCATAGTAGCAATAGCCATAGTCATAGCAGCCATAGCCATAGCCATAACAGCCATAGCCATAGCCATAGCCATAACAGCCATAGCCATGGACACAGCAGCCATTGCCATAGCCATAGCAGCCATAGCCATATGTATAGGAGCCATAGCCATATGTATAGGAGCCATAGCCATAGCAGCCATAGCCATAGCAATAGCACGCATAGCATTAGCCATAGCAGCCGCAGCCATAGCCACAGCAGCCGTAGCCATAGCCATAGCAGCCATAGCCACAGCCATAGCAGACATAGCGATAGCCATAGCAGCCGTAGCCGTAGCCATCGCAGCCATAGCCATAGCCATAGCCATAGCCATAGCCATAGCCATAGCAGCAACAGCCATAGCCATAGCAGCCATAGCAGCCATAGCCATAGCCAGAGCAGCCATAGCCATAGCCATAGAACGCATAGCGACAGCCATAGCAGCCGTAGCCATAGCTATAGCAGCCATAGCCATAGCCATATCAGCCATAGCCATAGCCATAGCCATAGCAGCAATAGCCATAGCCATAGACATAGCCATAGCCATAGCAGCAATAGCAATAGCCATAGCAGCCATAGCAGCCATAGGCATAGCCATAGCAGCCATAGCCATAGGCATAGCAGACATAGCCATAGCCAAACCAGCCATAGCCGTAGCCATCGCAGCCATAGCCATAGCCATAGCAGCCATAGCCATAGCAATAGCACGCATAGCGATAGGCATAGCAGCCATAGCCATACCAATAGCACGCATAGCGATAGCCATAGCAGCCGCAGCCATAGCCATAGCAACCATAGCCATTGCCATAGCATCCTTAGCCATAGCCATAGCAGCCATAGCCATAGCCATAGCAGCCATCGCCATAGCCATAGCCATAGGAGTCATAGCCATAGCCATATCAGCCATAGCCATAGCTATAGCAGCCATAGCCATAGCAACCATAGCTATAGCCATAGCAGACATAGCCACAGCCATAGCAGCCATAGCCATAGCCACAGCAGCCGCAGCCATAACCATAGCAGCCATAGCCATAGCCATACGAGCCATAGCCAATGCCATAGCCACAGCAGCCGTAGCCATGGCCACAGCCATAACAGCCATAGCAAGAGCCATAGCCATAGCAGCCATAGCTATATCCATAGCAGCCATAGCCATAGCCATAGCAATAGCAGCCATAGACATAGCCATAGCCACAGTAGCCAACGCCATAGCCATAGCAGTTATAGCCATAGCCGTTGCAGCCATAGGCATATCTATACCATAGACATAGCAGCCATAGCCATAGCCATAGCCATAGCAGCCATAGACATAGCCATAGCAGACATAGCCATGGCCATAGCAGCCATAGCCATATCCATAGGAGCCATAGCCATAGCCATAGCCTTAGCAGCCATAGCCATAGCCATAGCAGCCATAGCCATAGCCATAGCAACCACAGCTATAGCCATAGCAGACATAGCCACAGCCATAGCAGCCATAGCCATAGCCACAGCAGCCGCAGCCATAACCATAGCAGCCATAGCCATAGCCATACGAGCCATAGCCAATGCCATAGCCACAGCAGCCGTAGCCATGGCCACAGCCATAACAGCCATAGCAAGAGCCATAGCCATAGCAGCCATAGCTATATCCATAGCAGCCATAGCCATAGCCATAGCAATAGCAGCCATAGACATAGCCATAGCCACAGTAGCCAACGCCATAGCCATAGCAGTTATAGCCATAGCCGTTGCAGCCATAGGCATATCTATACCATAGACATAGCAGCCATAGCCATAGCCATAGCCATAGCAGCCATAGACATAGCCATAGCAGACATAGCCATGGCCATAGCAGCCATAGCCATATCCATAGGAGCCATAGCCATAGCCATAGCCTTAGCAGCCATAGCCATAGCCATAGCAGCCATAGCCATAGCTATAGCAGCCATGGCCATAGCAGCCATTGCCATAGCCATAGCAGCCATAGCCATAGCCATAGCAGCCATAGCCATAGCCATAGCAGCCACAGCCATAGCCATAGCAGCCATAGCCACAGCCATATCAGCCATAGCCATAGCCAAAGCATCCATAGCCATTGCCACAGCATCCATAGCCATAGCAAGAGCAGCCATAGCCACAGCCATAGCAGCCATAGCCATTGCCACAGCATCCATAGCCATAGCTATAGCAGCCATGGCCATAGCAGCCATTGCCATAGCCATAGCAGCCATAGCCATAGCCATAGCAGCCATAGCCATAGCCATAGCAGCCATAGCCATAGCCATAGCAGCCATAGCCACAGCCATATCAGCCATAGCCGTAGCCAAAGCATCCATAGCCATTGCCACAGCATCCATAGCCATAGCAACAGCAGCCATAGCCACAGCCATAGCAGCCATCGCCATAGCCATAGCCATAGCAGCCATATACATAGCCATAGCCACAGCAGCCAATGCCATAGCCACAGCAGTTATAGCCATAGCCGTAGCAGCCATAGGCGTAGCTATGCCAGCCATAGACATAGCAGCCATAGCCATAGCCATAGCTGCCATAGTCATAGCCATATCAGCCATAGCCATAGCCAAAGCATCCATAGCCATTGCCACAGCATCCATAGCCATAGCCACAGCAGCCATAGCCACAGCCATAGCAGCCATCGCCATAGCCATAGCCATAGCAGCCATAGGCATAGCCATAGCAGCCATAGCCATTGCCATAGCATCCATAGCCATAGCCATAGCAGCCATAGCCATAGCCATAGCAGCAATCGCCATAGCCATAGCCATAGGAGTCATAGCCATAGCCATATCTGCCATAGCCATAGCTATACCAGCCATAGCCATAGCAACCATAGCTATAGCCATAGCAGACATAGCCCCAGCCATAGCAGCCATAGCCATAGCCACAGCAGCCGTAGCCATAACCATAGCAGCCATAGCTATAGACATACGAGCCATAGCCATAGCCATAGCCATAGCACGCATAGCGACAGCCATAGCAGCCGTAGCCATAGCTATAGCAGCAATAGCCATAGCCATATCAGCCGTAGCCATAGCCATAGCCATAGCAGCAATAGCCATAGTCATAGCAGCCATAGCCATAGTCATAGCAGCCATAGCCACGGCCATAGCAGCCATAGCCATATCCATAGGAGCCATAGCCATAGCCATAGCCTTAGCAGCCATAGCCATAGCCATAGCAGCCATAGCCATTGCCATAGCATCCATAGCCATAGCCATAGCAGCCATAGCCATAGCCATAGCAGCCATCGCCATAGCCATAGCCATAGGAGTCATAGCCATAGCCATATCTGCCATAGCCATAGCTATACCAGCCATAGCCATAGCAACCATAGCTATAGCCATAGCAGACATAGCCCCAGCCATAGCAGCCATAGCCATAGCCACAGCAGCCGTAGCCATAACCATAGCAGCCATAGCCATAGCCATATGAGCCATAGCCAATGCCATAGACATAGCAGCAATAGCCATAGCCATAGCAGCCATAGCCGTAGCCATCGCAGCCATAGCCATAGCCATAGCCATAGCCAAAGCAGCAACAGCCATAGCCATAACAGCCATAGCAGCCATAGCCATAGCCATAGCAGCGATAGCCATGGCCATAGCAGCCATAGCCATATCCATAGGAGCCATAGCCATAGCCATTGCCTTAGCAGCCATAGCCATAGCCATGGCAGCCATAGCCATAGCAATAGCACGCATAGCGATAGCCATAGCAGCCATAGCCATAGCAATAGCACGCATAGCGATAGCCATAGCAGCCGCAGCCATAGCCATAGCAGCCATAGCCATAGCCATAGCAGCCATAGCCATAGCCATAGCAGCCATAGCCATAGCCATAGCAGCCATAGCCGTAGCCATCGCAGCCATAGCCATAGCCATAGCCATAGCCAAAGCAGCAACAGCCATAGCCATAGCAGCCATAGCAGCCATAGCCATAGCCATAGCAGCCATAGCCATAACCATAGCAGCCATAGCCATATCCATAGGAGCCATAGCATTAGCAGCCATAGCCATAGCTATAGCAGCCATTGCCATAGCAGCCATAGGCATAGCCATAGCAGCCACAGCCATAGCCATACGAGCAATAGCCAATGCCATAGCCACAGCAGAAATAGCCATAGCCATAGCCATAGCAGCCATAGCCATAGCAGCCATAGCCATAGCCATAGCAGCGATAGCCATGGCCATAGCAGCCATAGCCATATCCATAGGAGCCATAGCCATAGCCATTGCGTTAGCAGCCATAGCCATAGCCATGGCAGCCATAGCCATAGCAATAGCACGCATAGCGATAGCCATAGCAGCCATAGCCATAGCAATAGCACGCATAGCGATAGCCATAGCAGCCGAAGCCATAGCCATAGCAGCCATAGCCGTAGCCATCGCAGCCATAGCCATAGCCATAGCCATAGGCATAGCAGCAACAGCCATAGCCATAGCAGCCATAGCAGCAACAGCCATAGCCATAGCAGACATAGCCATAGCCATAGCACGCATAGCGACAGCCATAGCAGCCGTAGCCATAGCTATAGCAGCCATAGTCATAGCCATATCAGCCATAGCCATAGCCATAGCCATAGCAGCAATAGCCATAGTCATAGCAGCCATAGCCATAGCCATAGCAGCCATAGCCATGGCCATAGCAGCCATAGCCATATCCATAGGAGCCATAGCCATAGCCATAGCCTTAGCAGCCATAGCCATAGCCATAGCAGCCATAGCCATAGCTATAGCAGCCATGGCCATAGCAGCCATTGCCATAGCCATAGCAGCCATAGCCATAGCCATAGCAGCCATAGCCATATCCATAGCAGCCATAGCCATAGCCATAGCAGCCATAGCCACAGCCATATCAGCCATAGCCATAGCCAAAGCATTCATAGCCATTGCCACAGCATCCATAGCCATAGCAACAGCAGCCATAGCCACAGCCATAGCAGCCATCGCCATAGCCATAGCCATAGCAGCCATATACATAGCCATAGCCACAGCAGCCAATGCCATAGCCACAGCAGTTATAGCCATAGCCGTAGCAGCCATAGGCGTAGCTATGCCAGCCATAGACATAGCAGCCATAGCCATAGCCATAGCTGCCATAGTCATAGCCATATCAGCCATAGCAATAGCCAAAGCATCCATAGCCATTGCCACAGCATCCATAGCCATAGCCACAGCAGCCATAGCCACAGCCATAGCAGCCATCGCCATAGCCATAGCCATAGCAGCCATAGCCATAGCCATAGCAGCCATAGCCATTGCCATAGCATCCATAGCCATAGCCATAGCAGCCATAGCCATAGCCATAGCAGCCATCGCCATAGCCATAGCCATAGGAGTCATAGCCATAGCCATATCTGCCATAGCCATAGCTATACCAGCCATAGCCATAGCAACCATAGCTATAGCCATAGCAGACATAGCCCCAGCCATAGCAGCCATAGCCATAGCCACAGCAGCCGTAGCCATAACCATAGCAGCCATAGCCATAGACATACGAGCCATAGCCATAGCCATAGCCATAGCAGCAATAGCCATAGTCATAGCAGCCATAGCCATAGTCATAGCAGCCATAGCCATGGCCATAGCAGCCATAGCCATATCCATAGGAGCCATAGCCATAGCCATTGCCTTAGCAGCCATAGCCATAGCCATGGCAGCCATAGCCATAGCAATAGCACGCATAGCGATAGCCATAGCAGCCATAGCCATAGCAATAGCACGCATAGCGATAGCCATAGCAGCCGCAGCCACAGCCATATCAGCCATAGCCATAGCCAAAGCATCCATAGCCATTGCCACAGCATCCATAGCCATAGCAAGAGCAGCCATAGCCACAGCCATAGCAGCCATCGCCATAGCCATAGCCATAGCAGCCATATACATAGCCATAGCCACAGCAGCCAATGCCATAGCCACAGCAGTTATAGCCATAGCCGTAGCAGCCATAGGCGTAGCTATGCCAGCCATAGACATAGCAGCCATAGCCATAGCCATAGCTGCCATAGTCATAGCCATATCAGCCATAGCCATAGCCAAAGCATCCATAGCCATTGCCACAGCATCCATAGCCATAGCCACAGCAGCCATAGCCACAGCCATAGCAGCCATCGCCATAGCCATAGCCATAGCAGCCATAGCCATTGCCACAGCATCCATAGCCATAGCTATAGCAGCCATGGCCATAGCAGCCATTGCCATAGCCATAGCAGCCATAGCCATAGCCATAGCAGCCATAGCCATAGCCATAGCAGCCATAGCCATAGCCATAGCAGCCATAGCCACAGCCATATCAGCCATAGCCGTAGCCAAAGCATCCATAGCCATTGCCACAGCATCCATAGCCATAGCAACAGCAGCCATAGCCACAGCCATAGCAGCCATCGCCATAGCCATAGCCATAGCAGCCATATACATAGCCATAGCCACAGCAGCCAATGCCATAGCCACAGCAGTTATAGCCATAGCCGTAGCAGCCATAGGCGTAGCTATGCCAGCCATAGACATAGCAGCCATAGCCATAGCCATAGCTGCCATAGTCATAGCCATATCAGCCATAGCCATAGCCAAAGCATCCATAGCCATTGCCACAGCATCCATAGCCATAGCCACAGCAGCCATAGCCACAGCCATAGCAGCCATCGCCATAGCCATAGCCATAGCAGCCATAGCCATAGCCATAGCAGCCATAGCCATTGCCATAGCATCCATAGCCATAGCCATAGCAGCCATAGCCATAGCCATAGCAGCCATCGCCATAGCCATAGCCATAGGAGTCATAGCCATAGCCATATCTGCCATAGCCATAGCTATACCAGCCATAGCCATAGCAACCATAGCTATAGCCATAGCAGACATAGCCCCAGCCATAGCAGCCATAGCCATAGCCACAGCAGCCGTAGCCATAACCATAGCAGCCATAGCCATAGACATACGAGCCATAGCCATAGCCAAAGCAGCAACAGCCATAGCCATAGCAGCCATAGCAGCCATAGCCATAGCCATAGCAGCCATAGCCATAACCATAGCAGCCATAGCCATATCCATAGGAGCCATAGCATTAGCAGCCATAGCCATAGCTATAGCAGCCATTGCCATAGCAGCCATAGGCATAGCCATAGCAGCCACAGCCATAGCCATACGAGCCATAGCCAATGCCATAGCCACAGCAGAAATAGCCATAGCCATAGCCATAGCAGCCATAGCCATAGCAGCCATAGCCATAGCCATAGCAGCCATAGCCGTAGCCATCGCAGCCATAGCCATAGCCATAGCCATAGGCATAGCAGCAACAGCCATAGCCATAGCAGCCATAGCAGCAACAGCCATAGCCATAGCAGACATAGCCATAGCCATAGCACGCATAGCGAGAGCCATAGCAGCCGTAGCCATAGCTATAGCAGCCATAGCCATAGCCATATCAGCCATAGCCATAGCCATAGCCATAGCAGCAATAGCCATAGTCATAGCAGCCATACCCATAGCCATAGCAGCCATAGCCATGGCCATAGCAGCCATAGCCATATCCATAGGAGCCATAGCCATAGCCATAGCCTTAGCAGCCATAGCCATAGCCATAGCAGCCATAGCCATAGCTATAGCAGCCATGGCCATAGCAGCCATTGCCATAGCCATAGCAGCCATAGCCATAGCCATAGCAGCCATAGCCATAGCCATAGCAGCCATAGCCATAGCCATAGCAGCCATAGCCACAGCCATATCAGCCATAGCCATAGCCAAAGCATTCATAGCCATTGCCACAGCATCCATAGCCATAGCAACAGCAGCCATAGCCACAGCCATAGCAGCCATCGCCATAGCCATAGCCATAGCAGCCATATACATAGCCATAGCCACAGCAGCCAATGCCATAGCCACAGCAGTTATAGCCATAGCCGTAGCAGCCATAGGCGTAGCTATGCCAGCCATAGACATAGCAGCCATAGCCATAGCCATAGCTGCCATAGTCATAGCCATATCAGCCATAGCAATAGCCAAAGCATCCATAGCCATTGCCACAGCATCCATAGCCATAGCCACAGCAGCCATAGCCACAGCCATAGCAGCCATCGCCATAGCCATAGCCATAGCAGCCATAGCCATAGCCATAGCAGCCATAGCCATTGCCATAGCATCCATAGCCATAGCCATAGCAGCCATAGCCATAGCCATAGCAGCCATCGCCATAGCCATAGCCATAGGAGTCACAGCCATAGCCATATCTGCCATAGCCATAGCTATACCAGCCATAGCCATAGCAACCATAGCTATAGCCATAGCAGACATAGCCCCAGCCATAGCAGCCATAGCCATAGCCACAGCAGCCGTAGCCATAACCATAGCAGCCATAGCCATAGACATACGAGCCATAGCCATAGCCATAGCCATAGCAGCAATAGCCATAGTCATAGCAGCCATAGCCATAGTCATAGCAGCCATAGCCATGGCCATATCAGCCATAGCCATATCCATAGGAGCCATAGCCATAGCCATTGCCTTAGCAGCCATAGCCATAGCCATGGCAGCCATAGCCATAGCAATAGCACGCATAGCGATAGCCATAGCAGCCATAGCCATAGCAATAGCACGCATAGCGATAGCCATAGCAGCCGCAGCCATAGCCATAGCAGCCATAGCCATAGCCATAGCAGCCATAGCCATAGCCATAGCAGCCATAGCCATAGCCATACGAGCCATAGCCAATGCCATAGACATAGCAGCAATAGCCATAGCCATAGCAGCCATAGCCGTAGCCATCGCAGCCATAGCCATAGCCATAGCCATAGCCAAAGCAGCAACAGCCATAGCCATAACAGCCATAGCAGCCATAGCCATAGCCATAGCAGCGATAGCCATGGCCATAGCAGCCATAGCCATATCCATAGGAGCCATAGCCATAGCCATTGCCTTAGCAGCCATAGCCATAGCCATGGCAGCCATAGCCATAGCAATAGCACGCATAGCGATAGCCATAGCAGCCATAGCCATAGCAATAGCACGCATAGCGATAGCCATAGCAGCCGCAGCCATAGCCATAGCAGCCATAGCCATAGCCATATCAGCCATAGCCATAGCCATAGCCATAGCAGCAATAGCCACAGCCATAGACATAGCCATAGCCATAGCAGCAATAGCAATAGCCATAGCAGCCATAGCAGCCATAGCCATAGCCATAGCAGCCATAGCCATAGGCATAGCAGACATAGCCATAGCCAAAGCAGCCATAGCCGTAGCCATCGCAGCCATAGCCATAGCCATAGCAATAGCCATAGCAGCAACAGCCATAGACATAGCAGCCATAGCAGTCATAGCCATAGCAGCCGCAGCCATAGCCATAGCAGCAGTAACCATAGCCATAGCAGCCATAGCCATAGCCATAGCAGACATAGCGATAGCCATAGCAGCCGTAGCCGTAGCCACCGCAGCCATAGCCATAGCCATAGCCATATCCATAGCCATAGCCATAGCAGCAACAGCCATAGCCATAGCAGCCATAGCAGCCATAGCCATAGCCATAGCAGCCATAGCCATAGCCATAGTACGCATAGCGACAGCCATAGCAGCCGTAGCCATAGCTATAGCAGCCATAGCCATAGCCATATCAGCCATAGCCATAGCCATAGCCATAGCCATAGCCATAGCCATAGCAGCAACAGCCATAGCCATAGCAGCCATAGCAGCCACAGCCATAGCCATAGCAGCCATAGCCATAGCAATAGCACGCATAGCAATAGCCATAGCAGCCATAGCAGCCATAGCCATAGCCATAGCAGTCATAGCCATATCCATAGGAGCCATTGCCATAGCCATAGCATTAGCAGCCATAGCCATAGCTATAGCAGCCATTGCCATAGCAGCCATAGGCATAGCCATAGCAGCCATAGCCATAGCCATACGAGCCATAGCCAATGCCATAGCCACAGCAGAAATAGCCATAGCAATAGCCATAGCAGCCATAGCCATAGCAGCCATAGCCATAGCCATAGCAGCCGTAGCCGTAGCCATCGCAGCCATAGCCATAGCCATATCAGCCATAGCCATAGCCATAGCCATGGCAGCAATAGCCATAGTCATAGCAGGCATAGCCATAGCCATAGCAGCCATAGCCATGGCCATAGCAGCCATAGCCATATCCATAGGAGCCATAGCCATAGCCATAGCCTTAGCAGCCATAGCCATAGCCATAGCAGCCATAGCCATAGCTATAGCAGCCATGGCCTTAGCAGCCATAGCCATAGCCATAGCAGCCATAGCCATAGCCACAGCAGCCATAGCCATAGCCATAGCATCCATAGCCATAGCCATAGCAGCCATAGCCACAGCCATATCAGCCATAGCCATAGCCAAAGCATCCATAGCCATTGCCACAGCATCCATAGCCATAGCCACAGCAGCCATAGCCACAGCCATAGCAGCCATTGCCATAGCCATAGCCATAGCAGCCATAGCCATAGCCATAGCAGCCATATACATAGCCATAGCCACAGCAGCCAATGCCATAGCCACAGCAGTTATAGCCATAGCCGTAGCAGCCATAGGCATAGCTATGCCAGCCATAGACATAGCAGCCATAGCCATAGCCATAGCTGCCATAGTCATAGCCACAGCCATAGCTGTAGCCATAGCAGCAATAGCCATAGCCATAGCAACCATAGCAGCCATAGCCATAGCCATAGCAACCATAGCCATTGCCATAGCAACCATAGCCATAGCCATAGCAGCCATAGCCATAGCCATAGACGCCGTCGCCATAGCCATAGCCATAGGAGTCATAGCCATAGCCATATCAGCCATAGCCATAGCCATAGCAGCCATAGCCATAGGCATAGCAGACATAGCCATAGCCAAAGCAGCCATAGCCGTATCCATCGCAGCCATAGCCATAGCCATAGCAATAGCCATAGCAGCAACAGCCATAGACATAGCAGCCATAGCAGTCATAGGCATAGCACGCATAGCGATAGCCATAGCAGACGTAGCCATAGTTATAGCAGCCACAGCCATAGCCATATCAGCCATAGCCATAGCCATAGCCATAGCAGCAGTAGCCATAGTCATAGCAGCCGTAGCCATAGCCACAGCAGCCATAGCCATAGCAATAGCACGCATAACGATAGCCATAGCAGCCATAGCCATAGCCATAGCAGCCATAGCCATAGGCATAGCAGCCATAGCCAAAGCCATAGCAGCCATAGCCGTAGCCGTCGCAGCCATAGCCATAGCCATAGCCATAGCCATAGCAGCAACAGCAATAGCCATAGCAGCCATAGCAGCCATAGCCATAGCCATAGCAGCCATAGCCATAGCCATAGCACGCATTGCGACAGCCATAGCAGCCGTAGCCATAGCTATAGCAGCCATAGCCATAGCCATATCAGCCATAGCCATAGCCATAGCCATAGCAGCAATAGCCATAGTCATAGCAGCCATAGCCATAGCCATAGCAGCGATAGCCATGGCCATAGCAGCCATAGCCATATCCATAGGAGCCATAGCCATAGCCATTGCATTAGCAGCCATAGCCATAGCCATAGCAGCCATAGCCATAGCAATAGCACGCATAGCGATAGCCATAGCAGCCATAACCATAGCAATAGCACGCATAGCGATAGCCATAGCAGCCGCAGCCATAGCCATAGCAACCATAGCCATTGCCATAGCATCCATAGCCATAGCCATAGCAGCCATAGCCATAGCCATAGCAGCCATCGCCATAGCCATAGCCATAGGAGTCATAGCCAGAGCCATATCAGCCATAGCCATAGCTATAGCAGCCATAGCCATAGCAACCATAGCTATAGCCATAGCAGACATAGCCACAGCCATAGCAGCCATAGCCATAGCCACAGCAGCCGTAGCCATAACCATAGCAGCCATAGCCATAGCCATTGCCTTAGCAGCCATAGCCATAGCCATAGCAGCCATAGCCATAGCAATGGCACGCATAGCATTAGCCATAGCACACGCAGCCATAGCCACAGCAGCCGTAGCCATAGCCATAGCAGCCATAGCCACAGCCATAGCAGACATAGCGATAGGCATAGCAGCCGTAGCCGTAGCCATCGCAGCCATAGCCATAGCCATAGCCATAGCCATAGCCATAGCCATAGCAGCAACAGCCATAGCCATAGCAGCCATAGCAGCCACAGCCATAGCCAGAGCAGCCATAGCCATAGCCATAGAACGCATAGCGACAGCCATAGCAGCCGTAGCCATAGCTATAGCAGCCATAGCCATAGCCATATCAGCCATAGCCATAGCCATAGCCATAGCAGCAATAGCCATAGTCATAGCAGCCATAGCCATAGCCATAGCAGCGATAGCCATGGCCATAGCAGCCATAGCCATATCCATAGGAGCCATAGCCATAGCCATTGCCTTAGCAGCCATAGCCATAGCCATAGCAGCCATAGCCAGAGCAATAGCACGCATAGCGATAGCCATAGCAGCCATAGCCATAGCAATAGCACGCATAGCAATAGCCATAGCAGCCGCAGCCATAGCCATAGCAGCCGCAGCCATAGCCATAGCAGCCATAGCCATAGCCATAGCAGCCATAGCCATAGCCATAGCAGTCATAGCCATAGCCATAGCAGCCATAGCCGTAGCCACCGCAGCCATAGCCATAGCCATAGCCATAGCCATAGCAGCCATAGCCATAACCATAGCAGCCATAGCCATATCCATAGGAGCCATAGCCATAGCCATAGCGATAGCAGCAATAGCCACAGTCATAGCAGCCATAGCCATAGCCATAACAGCCATAGCCATAGCCATAGAAAATAACAGCCATAGCCATGGACACAGCATCCATTGCCATGGCCATAGCAGCCATAGCCATATGTATAGGAGCCATAGCCATATGTATAGGAGCCATAGCCATAGCAGCCATAGCCATAGCAATGGCACGCATAGCATTAGCCATAGCAGCCGCAGCCATAGCCACAGCAGCCGTAGCCATAGCCATAGCAGCCATAGCCACAGCCATAGCAGACATAGCGACAGCCATAGCAGCCGTAGCCGTAGCCATCGCAGCCATAGCCATAGCCATAGACATAGCCATAGCCATAGCAGCAATAGCAATAGCCATAGCAGCCATAGCAGCCATAGCCATAGCCATAGCAGCCATAGCTATAACCATATCAGCCATAGCCATAGCCAAAGCATCCATAGCCATAGCCAAAGCATCCATAGCCATTGCCATAGCAGCCATAGCCGTAGCCATCGCAGCCATCGCCATAGCCATAGCCATAGCCATAGCAGCCGTAGCCGTAGCCATCGCAGCCATAGCCATAGCCATAGAGATAGCCATAGCCATCGCAGCAATAGCAATAGCCATAGCAGCCATAGCAGCCATAGCCATAGCCATAGCAGCCATAGCCATAGCTATAACAGCCATAGTCATAGCAGCCATAGCCATAGCCATAGCAGCCATAGCCATAGCTATAGCAGCCATAGCCACAACCATAGCAGCCATAGCCATATCCATAGGAGCCATAGCCATAGCCATAGCATTAGCAGCCATAGCCATAGCTATAGCAGCCATTGCCATGGCAGCCATAGGCATAGCCATAGCAGCCATAGCCATAGCCATACGAGCCATAGCCAATGCCATAGCCACAGCAGCCATAGCCATAGCAACAGCCATATCAGCCATAGCCATAGCCATAGCCATAGCCATAGCAGCCATAGCTACATCCATAGCAGCAATAGCCACAGCCATAGCAGCCATAGGCATAGCCATAGGAGCCATAGCCACAACAATAGCACGCATAGCGATAGCCATAGCAGCCTAGCCATAGCCATAGCAGCCATAGCCATAGCCATATCAGCCATAGCCGTAACCATAGTCATAGCAGCTATTCGCCATAGCCAGAGCAGACATAGCCATAGCCATAGCCACAGCAGCCAATGCCATAGCCATAGCAGTTATAGCCATAGGCGTAGCAGCCATAGGTATAGCTATACCAGCCACAGACGTAGCAGCCATTGCCATGGACATTGCAGCCATAGCCATAGCCATAGCAGCCGTAGCCATAGCCATAGCCATAGCAGCCGCAGCTATATCTATAGCAGCCAAAGCCATAGTCATAGCCATAGCAGCCATAGACATACCCACAGCCACAGCAGCCAATGCCATAGCCATAGCAGTTATAGCCATAGCCGTAGCAGCCATAGGCATAGCTATACCAGCCACAGACATAGCAGAGATAGCCATAGCCATAGTCATAGCCATAGCCATAGCCATAGCAGCAATAGTCATAGCCATAGCAGCCCTAGCAGCCATAGCGATAGCCACAGCAGCCATAGCTATAGCCATAGCAGTAGCCATAGCAGCAATAGCCATAGCCATAGCAGCCATAGCAGCCATAGCCATAGCCATAGCAGCCACAGCCATAGCAATAGCACGCATAGCATTAGCCATAGCAGCCGCAGCCATAGCCATAGCAGCCGTAGCCATAGCCATAGCAACCATAGACATAGCCATTGCAGCCATAGCCATAGCACATAGACGCAATAGCTACAGCAACCATAGACATAGCCCTCGCAGCCATAGCCATAGCCATAGCCACAGTAGGCATAGCCACAGCCATAGCAGCAGTAGCCATAGCCATAGCCATAGCCATAGCAGCAATAGTCATAGCCAGAGCAGCCATAGCAGCCATAGCCATAGCCATAGCAGCCATAGCTATCCATAGCAGCCATAGCCATAGCCATAGCCATAGCAGCCATAGACATAGTCATAGCCACAGCAGCCAATGCCATAGCCATAGCAGCCGTAGCCTTAGCAGCCATAGCAGCCATAGCCATAGCCATAGACATAGCAGCCATAGCCATAGCCATAGCAGCCATAGCCATAGATATAGCAGCCGTAGCCATAGCAGACGTAGCCGTAGCCATAGCATTAGCCATAGCAGCAATAGCCATAGCCATAGCAGCCATAGCAGCCATAGCCATAGCAATAGCACGCATAGCATTAGCCATAGCATCCATAGCCGTAGCCATCGCAGCCATAGCCATAGCCATAGCCATAGCCATAGCAGCAACAGCCATAGCCATAGCAGCCATAGCAGCCATAGCCATAGCCATAGCAGCCATAGCCATAGGAATAGCATCCATAGCATTAGCCATAGCAGCCGCAGCCATAGCCATAGCAGCCGTAGGCATAGCCATAGCCATAGCAGCCATCGCCATAGCCATAGCACATAGACGCAATAGCTACAGCAACCATAGACATAGCCATCGCAGCCATTGGCATAGCCATAGCAGCCATAGCCATAGCCATAGCAGCCATAGCCATAACCATAGCATCCATTGCCATATCCATGGGAGCCATAGCCATAAACATAGCATTAGCAGCCATAGCCATAGTTATAGCAGCCATTGCTATAGCAGCCATAGCCATAGCCATAGCAGCCATAGCCATAGGAATAGCACGCATAGCCATAGCCATAGCAGCCATAGCCATAGCCATATCAGCCATAGCCGTAGCCAAAGCATCCATAGCCATTGTCATAGCATACATAGCCATAGCCATAGCAGCCGTAGCCGTAGCCATCGCAGCCATAGACATAGCCATAGCCATAGCCATAGCCATAGCCATAGCAGCAACAGCCATAGCCATTGCAGCCATGGCAGCCATAGCCATAGCCATAGCAGCCATAGCCATAGCCATAGCACGCATAGCGACAGCCATAGCAGCCGTAGCCATTGCTATAGCAGGCATAGCCATAGCCATATCAGCCATAGCCATAGCCATAGCCATAGCCATATCCATAGGCATAGCAGCAACAGCCATAGCCATAGCAGCCATAGCAGCCATAGCCAAAGCCATAGCAGCCATAGCCGTAGCCGTCGCAGCCATAGCCATAGCCATAGCCATAGCCATAGCAGCAACAGCAATAGCCATAGCAGCCATAGCAGCCATAGCCATAGCCATAGCAGCCATAGCCACAGCCATAGCACGCATTGCGACAGCCATAGCAGCCGTAGCCATAGCTATAGCAGCCATAGCCATAGCCATATCAGCCATAGCCATAGCCATAGCCATAGCAGCAATAGCCATAGTCATAGCAGCCATAGCCATAGCCATAGCAGCGATAGCCATGGCCATAGCAGCCATAGCCATATCCATAGGAGCCATAGCCATAGCCATTGCATTAGCAGCCATAGCCATAGCCATAGCAGCCATAGCCATAGCAATAGCACGCATAGCGATAGCCATAGCAGCCATAACCATAGCAATAGCACGCATAGCGATAGCCATAGCAGCCGCAGCCATAGCCATAGCAACCATAGCCATTGCCATAGCATCCATAGCCATAGCCATAGCAGCCATAGCCATAGCCATAGCAGCCATCGCCATAGCCATAGCCATAGGAGTCATAGCCATAGCCATATCAGCCATAGCCATAGCTATAGCAGCCATAGCCATAGCAACCATAGCTATAGCCATAGCAGACATAGCCACAGCCATAGCAGCCATAGCCATAGCCACAGCAGCCGTAGCCATAACCATAGCAGCCATAGCCATAGCCATTGCCTTAGCAGCCATAGCCATAGCCATAGCAGCCATAGCCATAGCAATGGCACGCATAGCATTAGCCATAGCAGCCGCAGCCATAGCCACAGCAGCCGTAGCCATAGCCATAGCAGCCATAGCCACAGCCATAGCAGACATAGCGATAGGCATAGCAGCCGTAGCCGTAGCCATCGCAGCCATAGCCATAGCCATAGCCATAGCCATAGCCATAGCCATAGCAGCAACAGCCATAGACATAGCAGCCATAGCAGCCACAGCCATAGCCAGAGCAGCCATAGCCATAGCCATAGAACGCATAGCGACAGCCATTGCAGCCGTAGCCATAGCTATAGCAGCCATAGCCATAGCCATATCAGCCATAGCCATAGCCATAGCCATAGCAGCAATAGCCATAGTCATAGCAGCCATAGCCATAGCCATAGCAGCGATAGCCATGGCCATAGCAGCCATAGCCATATCCATAGGAGCCATAGCCATAGCCATTGCCTTAGCAGCCATAGCCATAGCCATAGCAGCCATAGCCATAGCAATAGCACGCATAGCGATAGCCATAGCAGCCATAGCCATAGCAATAGCACGCATAGCGATAGCCATAGCAGCCGCAGCCATAGCCATAGCAGCCGCAGCCATAGCCATAGCAGCCATAGCCATAGCCATAGCAGCCATAGCCATAGCCATAGCAGTCATAGCCATAGCCATAGCAGCCATAGCCGTAGCCACCGCAGCCATAGCCATAGCCATAGCCATAGCCATAGCAGCCATAGCCATAACCATAGCAGCCATAGCCATATCCATAGGAGCCATAGCCATAGCCATAGCGATAGCAGCAATAGCCATAGTCATAGCAGCCATAGCCATAGCCATAACAGCCATAGCCATAGCCATAGAAAATAACAGCCATAGCCATGGACACAGCATCCATTGCCATGGCCATAGCAGCCATAGCCATATGTATAGGAGCCATAGCCATATGTATAGGAGCCATAGCCATAGCAGCCATAGCCATAGCAATGGCACGCATAGCATTAGCCATAGCAGCCGCAGCCATAGCCACAGCAGCCGTAGCCATAGCCATAGCAGCCATAGCCACAGCCATAGCAGACATAGCGACAGCCATAGCAGCCGTAGCCGTAGCCATCGCAGCCATAGCCATAGCCATAGACATAGCCATAGCCATAGCAGCAATAGCAATAGCCATAGCAGCCATAGCAGCCATAGCCATAGCCATAGCAGCCATAGCTATAACCATATCAGCCATAGCCATAGCCAAAGCATCCATAGCCATAGCCAAAGCATCCATAGCCATTGCCATAGCAGCCATAGCCGTAGCCATCGCAGCCATCGCCATAGCCATAGCCATAGCCATAGCAGCCGTAGCCGTAGCCATCGCAGCCATAGCCATAGCCATAGAGATAGCCATAGCCATCGCAGCAATAGCAATAGCCATAGCAGCCATAGCAGCCATAGCCATAGCCATAGCAGCCATAGCCATAGCTATAACAGCCATAGTCATAGCAGCCATAGCCATAGCCATAGCAGCCATAGCCATAGCTGTAGCAGCCATAGCCACAACCATAGCAGCCATAGCCATATCCATAGGAGCCATAGCCATAGCCATAGCATTAGCAGCCATAGCCATAGCTATAGCAGCCATTGCCATGGCAGCCATAGGCATAGCCATAGCAGCCATAGCCATAGCCATACGAGCCATAGCCAATGCCATAGCCACAGCAGCCATAGCCATAGCAACAGCCATATCAGCCATAGCCATAGCCATAGCCATAGCCATAGCAGCCATAGCTACATTCATAGCAGCAATAGCCACAGCCATAGCAGCCATAGGCATAGCCATAGGAGCCATAGCCACAACAATAGCACGCATAGCGATAGCCATAGCAGCCTAGCCATAGCCATAGCAGCCATAGCCATAGCCATATCAGCCATAGCCGTAACCATAGTCATAGCAGCTATTCGCCATAGCCAGAGCAGACATAGCCATAGCCATAGCCACAGCAGCCAATGCCATAGCCATAGCAGTTATAGCCATAGGCGTAGCAGCCATAGGTATAGCTATACCAGCCACAGACGTAGCAGCCATTGCCATGGACATTGCAGCCATAGCCATAGCCATAGCAGCCGTAGCCGTAGCCATCGCAGCCATAGACATAGCCATAGCCATAGCCATAGCCATAGCCATAGCAGCAACAGCCATAGCCATTGCAGCCATGGCAGCCATAGCCATAGCCATAGCAGCCATAGCCATAGCCATAGCACGCATAGCGACAGCCATAGCAGCCGTAGCCATTGCTATAGCAGGCATAGCCATAGCCATATCAGCCATAGCCATAGCCATAGCCATAGCCATATCCATAGGCATAGCAGCAACAGCCATAGCCATAGCAGCCATAGCAGCCATAGCCAAAGCCATAGCAGCCATAGCCGTAGCCGTCGCAGCCATAGCCATAGCCATAGCCATAGCCATAGCAGCAACAGCAATAGCCATAGCAGCCATAGCAGCCATAGCCATAGCCATAGCAGCCATAGCCACAGCCATAGCACGCATTGCGACAGCCATAGCAGCCGTAGCCATAGCTATAGCAGCCATAGCCATAGCCATATCAGCCATAGCCATAGCCATAGCCATAGCAGCAATAGCCATAGTCATAGCAGCCATAGCCATAGCCATAGCAGCGATAGCCATGGCCATAGCAGCCATAGCCATATCCATAGGAGCCATAGCCATAGCCATTGCATTAGCAGCCATAGCCATAGCCATAGCAGCCATAGCCATAGCAATAGCACGCATAGCGATAGCCATAGCAGCCATAACCATAGCAATAGCACGCATAGCGATAGCCATAGCAGCCGCAGCCATAGCCATAGCAACCATAGCCATTGCCATAGCATCCATAGCCATAGCCATAGCAGCCATAGCCATAGCCATAGCAGCCATCGCCATAGCCATAGCCATAGGAGTCATAGCCATAGCCATATCAGCCATAGCCATAGCTATAGCAGCCATAGCCATAGCAACCATAGCTATAGCCATAGCAGACATAGCCACAGCCATAGCAGCCATAGCCATAGCCACAGCAGCCGTAGCCATAACCATAGCAGCCATAGCCATAGCCATTGCCTTAGCAGCCATAGCCATAGCCATAGCAGCCATAGCCATAGCAATGGCACGCATAGCATTAGCCATAGCAGCCGCAGCCATAGCCACAGCAGCCGTAGCCATAGCCATAGCAGCCATAGCCACAGCCATAGCAGACATAGCGATAGGCATAGCAGCCGTAGCCGTAGCCATCGCAGCCATAGCCATAGCCATAGCCATAGCCATAGCCATAGCCATAGCAGCAACAGCCATAGACATAGCAGCCATAGCAGCCACAGCCATAGCCAGAGCAGCCATAGCCATAGCCATAGAACGCATAGCGACAGCCATAGCAGCCGTAGCCATAGCTATAGCAGCCATAGCCATAGCCATATCAGCCATAGCCATAGCCATAGCCATAGCAGCAATAGCCATAGTCATAGCAGCCATAGCCATAGCCATAGCAGCGATAGCCATGGCCATAGCAGCCATAGCCATATCCATAGGAGCCATAGCCATAGCCATTGCCTTAGCAGCCATAGCCATAGCCATAGCAGCCATAGCCATAGCAATAGCACGCATAGCGATAGCCATAGCAGCCATAGCCATAGCAATAGCACGCATAGCGATAGCCATAGCAGCCGCAGCCATAGCCATAGCAGCCGCAGCCATAGCCATAGCAGCCATAGCCATAGCCATAGCAGCCATAGCCATAGCCATAGCAGTCATAGCCATAGCCATAGCAGCCATAGCCGTAGCCACCGCAGCCATAGCCATAGCCATAGCCATAGCCATAGCAGCCATAGCCATAACCATAGCAGCCATAGCCATATCCATAGGAGCCATAGCCATAGCCATAGCGATAGCAGCAATAGCCATAGTCATAGCAGCCATAGCCATAGCCATAACAGCCATAGCCATAGCCATAGAAAATAACAGCCATAGCCATGGACACAGCATCCATTGCCATGGCCATAGCAGCCATAGCCATATGTATAGGAGCCATAGCCATATGTATAGGAGCCATAGCCATAGCAGCCATAGCCATAGCAATGGCACGCATAGCATTAGCCATAGCAGCCGCAGCCATAGCCACAGCAGCCGTAGCCATAGCCATAGCAGCCATAGCCACAGCCATAGCAGACATAGCGACAGCCATAGCAGCCGTAGCCGTAGCCATCGCAGCCATAGCCATAGCCATAGACATAGCCATAGCCATAGCAGCAATAGCAATAGCCATAGCAGCCATAGCAGCCATAGCCATAGCCATAGCAGCCATAGCTATAACCATATCAGCCATAGCCATAGCCAAAGCATCCATAGCCATAGCCAAAGCATCCATAGCCATTGCCATAGCAGCCATAGCCGTAGCCATCGCAGCCATCGCCATAGCCATAGCCATAGCCATAGCAGCCGTAGCCGTAGCCATCGCAGCCATAGCCATAGCCATAGAGATAGCCATAGCCATCGCAGCAATAGCAATAGCCATAGCAGCCATAGCAGCCATAGCCATAGCCATAGCAGCCATAGCCATAGCTATAACAGCCATAGTCATAGCAGCCATAGCCATAGCCATAGCAGCCATAGCCATAGCTGTAGCAGCCATAGCCACAACCATAGCAGCCATAGCCATATCCATAGGAGCCATAGCCATAGCCATAGCATTAGCAGCCATAGCCATAGCTATAGCAGCCATTGCCATGGCAGCCATAGGCATAGCCATAGCAGCCATAGCCATAGCCATACGAGCCATAGCCAATGCCATAGCCACAGCAGCCATAGCCATAGCAACAGCCATATCAGCCATAGCCATAGCCATAGCCATAGCCATAGCAGCCATAGCTACATCCATAGCAGCAATAGCCACAGCCATAGCAGCCATAGGCATAGCCATAGGAGCCATAGCCACAACAATAGCACGCATAGCGATAGCCATAGCAGCCTAGCCATAGCCATAGCAGCCATAGCCATAGCCATATCAGCCATAGCCGTAACCATAGTCATAGCAGCTATTCGCCATAGCCAGAGCAGACATAGCCATAGCCATAGCCACAGCAGCCAATGCCATAGCCATAGCAGTTATAGCCATAGGCGTAGCAGCCATAGGTATAGCTATACCAGCCACAGACGTAGCAGCCATTGCCATGGACATTGCAGCCATAGCCATAGCCATAGCAGCCGTAGCCATAGCCATAGCCATAGCAGCCGCAGCTATATCCATAGCAGCCAAAGCCATAGTCATAGCCATAGCAGCCATAGACATACCCACAGCCACAGCAGCCAATGCCATAGCCATAGCAGTTATAGCCATAGCCGTAGCAGCCATAGGCATAGCTATACCAGCCACAGACATAGCAGAGATAGCCATAGCCATAGTCATAGCCATAGCCATAGCCATAGCAGCAATAGTCATAGCCATAGCAGCCCTAGCAGCCATAGCGATAGCCACAGCAGCCATAGCTATAGCCATAGCAGTAGCCATAGCAGCAATAGCCATAGCCATAGCAGCCATAGCAGCCATAGCCATAGCCATAGCAGCCACAGCCATAGCAATAGCACGCATAGCATTAGCCATAGCAGCCGCAGCCATAGCCATAGCAGCCGTAGCCATAGCCATAGCAACCATAGACATAGCCATTGCAGCCATAGCCATAGCACATAGACGCAATAGCTACAGCAACCATAGACATAGCCCTCGCAGCCATAGCCATAGCCATAGCCACAGTAGGCATAGCCACAGCCATAGCAGCAGTAGCCATAGCCATAGCCATAGCCATAGCAGCAATAGTCATAGCCAGAGCAGCCATAGCAGCCATAGCCATAGCCATAGCAGCCATAGCTATCCATAGCAGCCATAGCCATAGCCATAGCCATAGCAGCCATAGACATAGTCATAGCCACAGCAGCCAATGCCATAGCCATAGCAGCCGTAGCCTTAGCAGCCATAGCAGCCATAGCCATAGCCATAGACATAGCAGCCATAGCCATAGCCATAGCAGCCATAGCCATAGATATAGCAGCCGTAGCCATAGCAGACGTAGCCGTAGCCATAGCATTAGCCATAGCAGCAATAGCCATAGCCATAGCAGCCATAGCAGCCATAGCCATAGCAATAGCACGCATAGCATTAGCCATAGCATCCATAGCCGTAGCCATCGCAGCCATAGCCATAGCCATAGCCATAGCCATAGCAGCAACATCCATAGCCATAGCAGCCATAGCAGCCATAGCCATAGCCATAGCAGCCATAGCCATAGGAATAGCATCCATAGCATTAGCCATAGCAGCCGCAGCCATAGCCATAGCAGCCGTAGGCATAGCCATAGCCATAGCAGCCATCGCCATAGCCATAGCACATAGACGCAATAGCTACAGCAACCATAGACATAGCCATCGCAGCCATTGGCATAGCCATAGCAGCCATAGCCATAGCCATAGCAGCCATAGCCATAACCATAGCATCCATTGCCATATCCATGGGAGCCATAGCCATAAACATAGCATTAGCAGCCATAGCCATAGTTATAGCAGCCATTGCTATAGCAGCCATAGCCATAGCCATAGCAGCCATAGCCATAGGAATAGCACGCATAGCCATAGCCATAGCAGCCATAGCCATAGCCATATCAGCCATAGCCGTAGCCAAAGCATCCATAGCCATTGTCATAGCATCCATAGCCATAGCCATAGCAGCCGTAGCCGTAGCCATCGCAGCCATAGCCATAGCCATAGCCATAGCCATAGCCATAGCCATAGCAGCAACAGCCATAGCCATTGCAGCCATAGCAGCCATAGCCATAGCCATAGCAGCCATAGCCATAGCCATAGCACGCATAGCGACAGCCATAGCAGCCGTAGCTATTGCTATAGCAGGCATAGCCATAGCCATATCAGCCATAGCCATAGCCATAGCCATAGCCATATCCATAGGCATAGCAGCAACAGCCATAGCCATAGCAGCCATAGCAGCCATAGCCATAGCCATAGCAGCCATAGCCATAGCAGTAGCACGCATAGCAATAGCCATAGCAGCCATAGCCATAGCAATAGCACGCATAGCGAGAGCCATAGCAGCCGCAGCCATAGCCATAGCAGCCATAGCCATAGCCATAGCCATAGGCATAGCAGCAACAGCCATAGCCATAGCAGCCATTGCAGCAACAGCCATAGCCATAGCAGCCATAGCCATAGCCATAGCAGCCATAGCCATAGGCATAGCAGCCATAGCCATAGCCATAGCTTCCATAGCCGTAGCCATCGCAGCCATAGCCATAGCCATAGCCATAGCCAAAGCAGCAACAGCCATAGCCATAGCAGCCATAGCAGCCATAGCCATAGCCATAGCAGCCATAGCCATAACCATAGCAGCCATAGCCATATCCATAGGAGCCATTGCCATAGCCATAGCATTAGCAGCCATAGCCATAGCTATAGCAGCCATTGCCATAGCAGCCATAGGCATAGCCATAGCAGCCATAGCCATAGCCATACGAGCCATAGCCAATGCCATAGACATAGCAGCAATAGCCATAGCCATAGCAGCCATAGCCGTAGCCATCGCAGCCATAGCCATAGCCATAGCAGCCATAGCCATAGCCATAGCAGCCATAGCCGTAGCCATCGCAGCCATAGCCATAGCCATAGCCATAGCCAAAGCAGCAACAGCCATAGCCATAGCAGCCATAGCAGCCATAGCCATAGCCATAGCAGCCATAGCCATAACCATAGCAGCCATAGCCATATCCATAGGAGCCATTGCCATAGCCATAGCATTAGCAGCCATAGCCATAGCTATAGCAGCCAAAGCCATAGCAGCCATAGGCATAGCCATAGCAGCCATAGCCATAGCCATACGAGCCATAGCCAATGCCATAGACATAGCAGCAATAGCCATAGCCATAGCAGCCATAGCCGTAGCCATCGCAGCCATAGCCATAGCCATAGCCATAGCCAAAGCAGCAACAGCCATAGCCATAACAGCCATAGCAGCCATAGCCATAGCCATAGCAGCGATAGCCATGGCCATAGCAGCCATAGCCATATCCATAGGAGCCACAGCCATAGCCATTGCCTTAGCAGCCATAGCCATAGCCATAGCAGCCATAGCCATAGCAGCCATAGCCATAGCAATAGCACGCATAGCGATAGCCATAGCAGCCATAGCCATAGCCATAGCAATAGCAGCCATAGACATAGCCATAGCCACAGTAGCCAACGCCATAGCCATAGCAGTTATAGCCATAGCCGTTGCAGCCATAGGCATATCTATACCATAGACATAGCAGCCATAGCCATAGCCATAGCCATAGCAGCCATAGACATAGCCATGGCCACAGTAGCCAACGCCATAGCCATAGCAGTTATAGCCATAGCCGTTGCAGCCATAGGCATATCTGTACCATAGACATAGCAGCCTTAGCCATAGCCATAGCAGCCATAGGCATAGCCATAGCAGACATAGCCATAGCCATACGAGCCATAGCCAATGCCATAGCCACAGCAGCCATAGCCATAGCCATAGCCATAGCAGCCATAGCCATAGCAGCCATAGCCATAGCCATAGCAGCCATAGCCGTAGCCATCGCAGCCATAGCCATAGCCATAGCCATAGGCATAGCAGCAACAGCCATAGCCATAGCAGCCATAGCAGCAACAGCCATAGCCATAGCAGACATAGCCATAGCCATAGCACGCATAGCGACAGCCATAGCAGCCGTAGCCATAGCTATAGCAGCCATAGCCATAGCCATATCAGCCATAGCCATAGCCATAGCCATAGCAGCAATAGCCATAGTCATAGCAGCCATAGCCATAGCCATAGCAGCCATAGCCATGGCCATAGCAGCCATAGCCATATCCATAGGAGCCATAGCCATAGCCATAGCCTTAGCAGCCATAGCCATAGCCATAGCAGCCATAGCCATAGCTATAGCAGCCATGGCCATAGCAGCCATTGCCATAGCCATAGCAGCCATAGCCATAGCCATAGCAGCCATAGCCATAGCCATAGCAGCCATAGCCATAGCCATAGCAGCCATAGCCACAGCCATATCAGCCATAGCCATAGCCAAAGCATCCATAGCCATTGCCACAGCAGCCATAGCCATAGCCATAGCAGCCATAGCCATAGCCATAGCAGCCATAGCCATAGCCATAGCAGCCATAGCCACAGCCATATCAGCCATAGCCATAGCCAAAGCATCCATAGCCATTGCCACAGCATCCATAGCCATAGCAACAGCAGCCATAGCCACAGCCATAGCAGCCATCGCCATAGCCATAGCCATAGCAGCCATATACATAGCCATAGCCACAGCAGCCAATGCCATAGCCACAGCAGTTATAGCCATAGCCGTAGCAGCCATAGGCGTAGCTATGCCAGCCATAGACATAGCAGCCATAGCCATAGCCATAGCTGCCATAGTCATAGCCATATCAGCCATAGCCATAGCCAAAGCATCCATAGCCATTGCCACAGCATCCATAGCCATAGCCACAGCAGCCATAGCCACAGCCATAGCAGCCATCGCCATAGCCATAGCCATAGCAGCCATAGCCATAGCCATAGCAGCCATAGCCATTGCCATAGCATCCATAGCCATAGCCATAGCAGCCATAGCCATAGCCATAGCAGCCATCGCCATAGCCACAGCCATAGGAGTCATAGCCATAGCCATATCTGCCATAGCCATAGCTATACCAGCCATAGCCATAGCAACCATAGCTATAGCCATAGCAGACATAGCCCCAGCCATAGCAGCCATAGCCATAGCCACAGCAGCCGTAGCCATAACCATAGCAGCCATAGCCATAGACATACGAGCCATAGCCATAGCCATAGCCATAGCACGCATAGCGACAGCCATAGCAGCCGTAGCCATAGCTATAGCAGCAATAGCCATAGCCATATCAGCCATAGCCATAGCCATAGCCATAGCAGCAATAGCCATAGTCATAGCAGCCATAGCCACAGTCATAGCAGCCATAGCCATGGCCATAGCAGCCATAGCCATATCCATAGGAGCCATAGCCATAGCCATAGCCTTAGCAGCCATAGCCATAGCCATAGCAGCCATAGCCATAGCTATAGCAGCCATGGCCATAGCAGCCATAGCCATAGCCATAGCAGCCATAGCCATAGCCATAGCAGCCATAGCCATAGCCATAGCAGCCATAGCCATAGCCATAGCAGCCATAGCCACAGCCATATCAGCCATAGCAATAGCCAAAGCATCCATAGCCATTGCCACAGCATCCATAGCCAAAGCCACAGCCATAGCAGCCATAGCCATAGCCATAGCCATAGCAGCCATAGCTATATCCATAGCTGCAATATCCACAGCCATAGCAGCCATAGGCATAGCCATAGGAGCCATAGCCATAGCAATAGCACGCAAAGCGATAGCCATAGCAGCCTAGCCATAGCCATACCAGACATAGCCATAGCCATTTCAGCTATAGCCATAGCCATAGCCATAACAGCCATAGCCATGGACATAGCAGCCATTGCCATGGCCATAGCAGCCATAGCCATATGTATAGAAGCCATAGCCATAGCAGCCATAGCCATAGCAATGGCACGCATAGCATTAGCCATAGCAGCCGCAGCCATAGCCATAGCAGCAGAAACCATAGCCATAGCAGCCATAGCCATAGCCATAGCAGACATAGCGATAGCCATAGCAGCCGTAGCCGTAGCCACCGCAGCCATAGCCATAGCCATAGCCATAGCCATAGCAGCAACAGCCATAGCCATAGCAGCCATAGCAGCCATAGCCGTAGCCATAGCAGCCATAGCCATAGCAATAGCACGCATAGCAATAGCCATAGCAGCCATAGCCATAGCAATAGCACGCATAGCGATAGCCATAGCAGCCGCAGCCATAGTCATAGCAGCCATAGCCATAGCCATATCAGCCATAGCCATAGCCATAGCCATGGCAGCAATAGCCATAGTCACAGCAGGCATAGCCATAGCCATAGCAGCCATAGCCATGGCCATAGCAGCCATAGCCATATCCATAGGAGCCATAGCCATAGCCATAGCCTTAGCAGCCATAGCCATAGCCATAGCAGCCATAGCCATAGCTATAGCAGCCATGGCCATAGCAGCCATAGCCATAGCCATAGCAGCCATAGCCATAGCCACAGCAGCCATAGCCATAGCCATAGCATCCATAGCCATAGCCATAGCAGCCATAGCCACAGCCATATCAGCCATAGCCATAGCCAAAGCATTCATAGCCATTGCCACAGCATCCATAGCCATAGCCACAGCAGCCATAGCCACAGCCATAGCAGCCGTTGCCATAGCCATAGCCATAGCAGCCATAGCCATAGCCATAGCAGCCATATACATAGCCATAGCCACAGCAGCCAATGCCATAGCCACAGCAGTTATAGCCATAGCCGTAGCAGCCATAGGCATAGCTATGCCAGCCATAGACATAGCAGCCATAGCCATAGCCATAGCTGCCATAGTCATAGCCACAGCCATAGCTGTAGCCATAGCAGCAATAGCCATAGCCATAGCAACCATAGCAGCCATAGCCATAGCCATAGCAACCATAGCCATTGCAATAGCAACCATAGCCATAGCCATAGCAGCCATAGCCATAGCCATAGACGCCGTCGCCATGGCCATAGCCATAGGAGTCATAGCCATAGCCATATCAGCCATAGCCATAGCCATAGCAGCCATAGCCATAGGCATAGCAGACATAGCCATAGCCAAAGCAGCCATAGCCGTAGCCATAGGCATAGCAGCAACAGCCATAGCCATAGCAGCCATAGCCATGGCCATAGCAGCCATAGCCATATCCATAGGAGCCATAGCCATAGCCATAGCCTTAGCAGCCATAGCCATAGCCATAGCAGCCATAGCCATAGCTATAGCAGTCATGGCCATAGCAGCCATAGCCATAGCCATAGCAGCCATAGCCATAGCCATAGCAGCCATAGCCATTGCCATAGCAGCCATAGCCATAGCCATAGCAGCCATAGCCACAGCCATATCAGCCATAGCCATAGCTATAGCAGTCATGGCCATAGCAGCCATAGCCATAGCCATAGCAGCCATAGCCATAGCCATAGCAGCCATAGCCATTGCCATAGCAGCCATAGCCATAGCCATAGCAGCCATAGCCACAGCCATATCAGCCATAGCAATAGCCAAAGCATCCATAGCCATTGCCACAGCATCCATAGTCATAGCCACAGCCATAGCAGCCATAGCCATAGCCATAGCCATAGCAGCCATAGCCATAGCCATAGCAGCCATAGCCATAGCAATAGCACGCATAACGATAGCCATATCAACCGCAGCCATAGCCATAGCAGCCATAGCCATAGCCATAGCAGCCATAGCCATAGGCATAGCAGCCATAGCCATAGCCATAGCAGCCATAGCCATAGGCATAGCAGCCATAGCCATAGCCATAGCAGCCATAGCCATAGCAATAGCACGCATAACGATAGCCATATCAACCGCAGCCATAGCCATAGCAGCCATAGCCATAGCCATAGCAGCCATAGCCATAGGCATAGCAGCCATAGCCATAGCCATAGCAGCCATAGCCGTAGCCGTCGCAGCCATAGCCATAGCCATAGCAGCCATAGCCATAGGCATAGCAGCCATAGCCATAGCCATAGCAGCCATAGCCATAGCAATGGCACGCATAGCATTAGCCATAGCAGCCGCAGCCATAGCCACAGCAGCCGTAGCCATAGCCATAGCAGCCATAGCCACAGCCATAGCAGACATAGCGATAGGCATAGCAGCCGTAGCCGTAGCCATCGCAGCCATAGCCATAGCCATAGCCATAGCCATAGCCATAGCCATAGCAGCAACAGCCATAGCCATAGCAGCCATAGCAGCCACAGCCATAGCCAGAGCAGCCAGAGCCATAGCCATAGAACGCATAGCGACAGCCATAGCAGCCGTAGCCATAGCTATAGCAGCCATAGCCATAGCCATATCAGCCATAGCCATAGCCATAGCCATAGCAGCAATAGCCATAGTCATAGCAGCCATAGCCATAGCCATAGCAGCGATAGCCATGGCCATAGCAGCCATAGCCATATCCATAGGAGCCATAGCCATAGCCATTGCCTTAGCAGCCATAGCCATAGCCATAGCAGCCATAGCCATAGCAATAGCACGCATAGCGATAGCCATAGCAGCCATAGCCATAGCAATAGCACGCATAGCGATAGCCATTGCAGCCATAGCCATAGCACATAGACGCAATAGCTACAGCAACCATAGACATAGCCCTCGCAGCCATAGCCATAGCCATAGCCACAGTAGGCATAGCCACAGCCATAGCAGCAGTAGCCATAGCCATAGCCATAGCCATAGCAGCAATAGTCATAGCCAGAGCAGCCATAGCAGCCATAGCCATAGCCATAGCAGCCATAGCTATCCATAGCAGCCATAGCCATAGCCATAGCCATAGCAGCCATAGACATAGTCATAGCCACTGCAGCCAATGCCATAGCCATAGCAGCCGTAGCCTTAGCAGCCATAGCAGCTATAGCCATAGCCATAGACATAGCAGCCATAGCCATAGCCATAGCAGCCATAGCCATAGATATAGCAGCCGTAGCCATAGCAGACGTAGCCGTAGCCATAGCATTAGCCATAGCAGCAATAGCCATAGCCATAGCAGCCATAGCAGCCATAGCCATAGCAATAGCACGCATAGCATTAGCCATAGCATCCATAGCCGTAGCCATCGCAGCCATAGCCATAGCCATAGCCATAGCCATAGCAGCAACAGCCATAGCCATAGCAGCCATAGCAGCCATAGCCATAGCCATAGCAGCCATAGCCATAGGAATAGCATCCATAGCATTAGCCATAGCAGCCGCAGCCATAGCCATAGCAGCCGTAGCCATAGCCATAGCAACCATAGCCATAGCCATAGCAGCCATCGCCATAGCCATAGCACATAGACGCAATAGCTACAGCAACCATAGACATAGCCATCGCAGCCATTGGCATAGCCATAGCAGCCATAGCCATAGCCATAGCAGCCATAGCCATAACCATAGCATCCATTGCCATATCCATGGGAGCCATAGCCATAAACATAGCATTAGCAGCCATAGCCATAGTTATAGCAGCCATTGCTATAGCAGCCATAGCCATAGCCATAGCAGCCATAGCCATAGGAATAGCACGCATAGCCATAGCCATAGCAGCCATAGCCATAGCAATATCAGCCATAGCCGTAGCCAAAGCATCCATAGCCATTGTCATAGCATCCATAGCCATAGCCATAGCAGCCGTAGCCGTAGCCATCGCAGCCATAGCCATAGCCATAGCCATAGCCATAGCCATAGCCATAGCAGCAACAGCCATAGCCATTGCAGCCATGGCAGCCATAGCCATAGCCATAGCAGCCATAGCCATAGCCATAGCACGCATAGCGACAGCCATAGCAGCCGTAGCCATTGCTATAGCAGGCATAGCCATAGCCATATCAGCCATAGCAGCCATAGCCATAGCCATAGCAGCCATAGCCATAGCAGTAGCACGCATAGCAATAGCCATAGCAGCCATAGCCATAGCAATAGCACGCATAGCGAGAGCCATAGCAGCCGCAGCCATAGCAGCCGCAGCCATAGCCATAGCCATAGCCATAGGCATAGCAGCAACAGCCATAGCCATAGCAGCCATAGCAGCAACAGCCATAGCCATAGCAGCCATAGCCATAGCCATAGCAGCCATAGCCATAGGCATAGCAGCCATAGCCATAGCCATAGCTTCCATAGCCGTAGCCATCGCAGCCATAGCCATAGCCATAGCATTAGCAGCCATAGCCATAGCTATAGCAGCCATTGCCATAGCAGCCATAGGCATAGCCATAGCAGCCATAGCCATAGCCATACGAGCCATAGCCAATGCCATAGACATAGCAGCAATAGCCATAGCCATAGCAGCCATAGCCGTAGCCATCGCAGCCATAGCCATAGCCATAGCAGCCATAGCCATAGCCATAGCAGCCATAGCCGTAGCCATCGCAGCCATAGCCATAGCCATAGCCATAGCCAAAGCAGATACAGCCATAGCCATAGCAGCCATAGCAGCCATAGCCATAGCCATAGCAGCCATAGCCATAACCATAGCAGCCATAGCCATATCCATAGGAGCCATTGCCATAGCCATAGCATTAGCAGCCATAGCCATAGCTATAGCAGCCATTGCCATAGCAGCCATAGGCATAGCCATAGCAGCCATAGCCATAGCCATAGCAGCCATAGCCGTAGCCGTCGCAGCCATAGCCATAGCCATAGCAGCCATAGCCATAGGCATAGCAGCCATAGCCATAGCCATAGCAGCCATAGCCATAGCAATGGCACGCATAGCATTAGCCATAGCAGCCGCAGCCATAGCCACAGCAGCCGTAGCCATAGCCATAGCAACCATAGCCACAGCCATAGCAGACATAGCGATAGGCATAGCAGCCGTAGCCGTAGCCATCGCAGCCATAGCCATAGCCATAGCCATAGCCATAGCCATAGCCATAGCAGCAACAGCCATAGCCATAGCAGCCATAGCAGCCACAGCCATAGCCAGAGCAGCCATAGCCATAGCCATAGAACGCATAGCGACAGCCATAGCAGCCGTAGCCATAGCTATAGCAGCCATAGCCATAGCCATATCAGCCATAGCCATAGCCATAGCCATAGCAGCAATAGCCATAGTCATAGCAGCCATAGCCATGGCCATAGCAGCGATAGCCATGGCCATAGCAGCCATAGCCATATCCATAGGAGCCATAGCCATAGCCATTGCCTTAGCAGCCATAGCCATAGCCATAGCAGCCATAGCCATAGCAATAGCACGCATAGCGATAGCCATAGCAGCCATAGCCATAGCAATAGCACGCATAGCGATAGCCATTGCAGCCATAGCCATAGCACATAGACGCAATAGCTACAGCAACCATAGACATAGCCCTCGCAGCCATAGCCATAGCCATAGCCACAGTAGGCATAGCCACAGCCATAGCAGCAGTAGCCATAGCCATAGCCATAGCCATAGCAGCAATAGTCATAGCCAGAGCAGCCATAGCAGCCATAGCCATAGCCATAGCATCCATAGCCATAGCCATAGCAGCCATAGCCATAGCCATAGCCATAGCAGCCATAGACATAGTCATAGCCACTGCAGCCAATGCCATAGCCATAGCAGCCGTAGCCTTAGCAGCCATAGCAGCTATAGCCATAGCCATAGACATAGCAGCCATAGCCATAGCCATAGCAGCCATAGCCGTAGCCATCGCAGCCATAGCCATAGCCATAGCCATAGCCAAAGCAGCAACAGCCATAGCCATAACAGCCATAGCAGCCATAGCCATAGCCATAGCAGCGATAGCCATGGCCATAGCAGCCATAGCCATATCCATAGGAGCCACAGCCATAGCCATTGCCTTAGCAGCCATAGCCATATCCATAGCAGCCATAGCCATAGCAATAGCACGCATAGCGATAGCCATAGCAGCCATAGCCATAGCAATAGCACGCATAGCGATAGCCATAGCAACCGCAGCCATAGCCATAGCAGCCATAGCCATAGCCATAGCAGCCATAGCCATAGCCATAGCAGCCATAGCCATAGACATAGCAGCCATAGCCGTAGCCATCGCAGCCATAGCCATAGCCATAGCCATAGCCAAAGCAGCAACAGCCATAGCCATAGCAGCCATAGCAGCCATAGCCATAGCCATAGCAGCCATAGCCATAACCATAGCAGCCATAGCCATATCCATAGGAGCCATAGCCATAGCCATAGCCATAGCAGCAATAGCCATAGTCATAGCAGCCATAGCCATAGCCATAACAGCCATAGCCATAGCCATAGCCATAACAGTCATAGCCATGGACACAGCAGCCATTGCCATGGCCATAGCAGCCATAGCCATATGTATAGGAGCCATAGCCATATGTATAGGAGCCATAGCCATAGCAGCCATAGCCATAGCAATAGCACGCATAGCATTAGCCATAGCAGCCGCAGCCATAGCCACAGCAGCCGTAGCCATAGCCATAGCAGCCGTAGCCACAGCCATAGCAGACATAGCGATAGCCATAGCAGCCGTAGCCGTAGCCATCGCAGCCATAGCCATAGCCATAGCCATAGCCATAGCCATAGACATAGCAGCAACAGCCATAGCCATAGCAGCCATAGCAGCCATAGCCATAGCCAGAGCAGCCATAGCCATAGATATAGCAGCCGTAGCCATAGCAGACGTAGCCGTAGCCATAGCATTAGCCATAGCAGCAATAGCCATAGCCATAGCAGCCATAGCAGCCATAGCCATAGCAATAGCACGCATAGCATTAGCCATAGCATCCATAGCCGTAGCCATCGCAGCCATAGCCATAGCCATAGCCATAGCCATAGCAGCAACAGCCATAGCCATAGCAGCCATAGCAGCCATAGCCATAGCCATAGCAGCCATAGCCATAGGAATAGCATCCATAGCATTAGCCATAGCAGCCGCAGCCATAGCCATAGCAGCCGTAGCCATAGCCATAGCAACCATAGCCATAGCCATAGCAGCCATCGCCATAGCCATAGCACATAGACGCAATAGCTACAGCAACCATAGACATAGCCATCGCAGCCATTGGCATAGCCATAGCAGCCATAGCCATAGCCATAGCAGCCATAGCCATAACCATAGCATCCATTGCCATATCCATGGGAGCCATAGCCATAAACATAGCATTAGCAGCCATAGCCATAGTTATAGCAGCCATTGCTATAGCAGCCATAGCCATAGCCATAGCAGCCATAGCCATAGGAATAGCACGCATAGCCATAGCCATAGCAGCCATAGCCATAGCAATATCAGCCATAGCCGTAGCCAAAGCATCCATAGCCATTGTCATAGCATCCATAGCCATAGCCATAGCAGCCGTAGCCGTAGCCATCGCAGCCATAGCCATAGCCATAGCCATAGCCATAGCCATAGCCATAGCAGCAACAGCCATAGCCATTGCAGCCATGGCAGCCATAGCCATAGCCATAGCAGCCATAGCCATAGCCATAGCACGCATAGCGACAGCCATAGCAGCCGTAGCCATTGCTATAGCAGGCATAGCCATAGCCATATCAGCCATAGCAGCCATAGCCATAGCCATAGCAGCCATAGCCATAGCAGTAGCACGCATAGCAATAGCCATAGCAGCCATAGCCATAGCAATAGCACGCATAGCGAGAGCCATAGCAGCCGCAGCCATAGCAGCCGCAGCCATAGCCATAGCCATAGCCATAGGCATAGCAGCAACAGCCATAGCCATAGCAGCCATAGCAGCAACAGCCATAGCCATAGCAGCCATAGCCATAGCCATAGCAGCCATAGCCATAGGCATAGCAGCCATAGCCATAGCCATAGCTTCCATAGCCGTAGCCATCGCAGCCATAGCCATAGCCATAGCATTAGCAGCCATAGCCATAGCTATAGCAGCCATTGCCATAGCAGCCATAGGCATAGCCATAGCAGCCATAGCCATAGCCATACGAGCCATAGCCAATGCCATAGACATAGCAGCAATAGCCATAGCCATAGCAGCCATAGCCGTAGCCATCGCAGCCATAGCCATAGCCATAGCAGCCATAGCCATAGCCATAGCAGCCATAGCCGTAGCCATCGCAGCCATAGCCATAGCCATAGCCATAGCCAAAGCAGATACAGCCATAGCCATAGCAGCCATAGCAGCCATAGCCATAGCCATAGCAGCCATAGCCATAACCATAGCAGCCATAGCCATATCCATAGGAGCCATTGCCATAGCCATAGCATTAGCAGCCATAGCCATAGCTATAGCAGCCATTGCCATAGCAGCCATAGGCATAGCCATAGCAGCCATAGCCATAGCCATAGCAGCCATAGCCGTAGCCGTCGCAGCCATAGCCATAGCCATAGCAGCCATAGCCATAGGCATAGCAGCCATAGCCATAGCCATAGCAGCCATAGCCATAGCAATGGCACGCATAGCATTAGCCATAGCAGCCGCAGCCATAGCCACAGCAGCCGTAGCCATAGCCATAGCAACCATAGCCACAGCCATAGCAGACATAGCGATAGGCATAGCAGCCGTAGCCGTAGCCATCGCAGCCATAGCCATAGCCATAGCCATAGCCATAGCCATAGCCATAGCAGCAACAGCCATAGCCATAGCAGCCATAGCAGCCACAGCCATAGCCAGAGCAGCCATAGCCATAGCCATAGAACGCATAGCGACAGCCATAGCAGCCGTAGCCATAGCTATAGCAGCCATAGCCATAGCCATATCAGCCATAGCCATAGCCATAGCCATAGCAGCAATAGCCATAGTCATAGCAGCCATAGCCATGGCCATAGCAGCGATAGCCATGGCCATAGCAGCCATAGCCATATCCATAGGAGCCATAGCCATAGCCATTGCCTTAGCAGCCATAGCCATAGCCATAGCAGCCATAGCCATAGCAATAGCACGCATAGCGATAGCCATAGCAGCCATAGCCATAGCAATAGCACGCATAGCGATAGCCATTGCAGCCATAGCCATAGCACATAGACGCAATAGCTACAGCAACCATAGACATAGCCCTCGCAGCCATAGCCATAGCCATAGCCACAGTAGGCATAGCCACAGCCATAGCAGCAGTAGCCATAGCCATAGCCATAGCCATAGCAGCAATAGTCATAGCCAGAGCAGCCATAGCAGCCATAGCCATAGCCATAGCATCCATAGCCATAGCCATAGCAGCCATAGCCATAGCCATAGCCATAGCAGCCATAGACATAGTCATAGCCACTGCAGCCAATGCCATAGCCATAGCAGCCGTAGCCTTAGCAGCCATAGCAGCTATAGCCATAGCCATAGACATAGCAGCCATAGCCATAGCCATAGCAGCCATAGCCGTAGCCATCGCAGCCATAGCCATAGCCATAGCCACAGCCAAAGCAGCAACAGCCATAGCCATAACAGCCATAGCAGCCATAGCCATAGCCATAGCAGCGATAGCCATGGCCATAGCAGCCATAGCCATATCCATAGGAGCCACAGCCATAGCCATTGCCTTAGCAGCCATAGCCATATCCATAGCAGCCATAGCCATAGCAATAGCACGCATAGCGATAGCCATAGCAGCCATAGCCATAGCAATAGCACGCATAGCGATAGCCATAGCAACCGCAGCCATAGCCATAGCAGCCATAGCCATAGCCATAGCAGCCATAGCCATAGCCATAGCAGCCATAGCCATAGACATAGCAGCCATAGCCGTAGCCATCGCAGCCATAGCCATAGCCATAGCCATAGCCAAAGCAGCAACAGCCATAGCCATAGCAGCCATAGCAGCCATAGCCATAGCCATAGCAGCCATAGCCATAACCATAGCAGCCATAGCCATATCCATAGGAGCCATAGCCATAGCCATAGCCATAGCAGCAATAGCCATAGTCATAGCAGCCATAGCCATAGCCATAACAGCCATAGCCATAGCCATAGCCATAACAGTCATAGCCATGGACACAGCAGCCATTGCCATGGCCATAGCAGCCATAGCCATATGTATAGGAGCCATAGCCATATGTATAGGAGCCATAGCCATAGCAGCCATAGCCATAGCAATAGCACGCATAGCATTAGCCATAGCAGCCGCAGCCATAGCCACAGCAGCCGTAGCCATAGCCATAGCAGCCGTAGCCACAGCCATAGCAGACATAGCGATAGCCATAGCAGCCGTAGCCGTAGCCATCGCAGCCATAGCCATAGCCATAGCCATAGCCATAGCCATAGACATAGCAGCAACAGCCATAGCCATAGCAGCCATAGCAGCCATAGCCATAGCCAGAGCAGCCATAGCCATAGCCATAGAACGCATAGCGACAGCCATAGCAGCCGTAGCCATAGCTATAGCAGCCATAGCCATAGCCATATCAGCCATAGCCATAGCCATAGCCATAGCAGCAATAGCCACAGCCATAGACATAGCCATAGCCATAGCAGCAATAGCAATAGCCATAGCAGCCATAGCAGCCATAGCCATAGCCATAGCAGCCATAGCCATAGGCATAGCAGACATAGCCATAGCCAAAGCAGCCATAGCCGTAGCCATCGCAGCCATAGCCATAGCCATAGCAATAGCCATAGCAGCAACAGCCATAGACATAGCAGCCATAGCAGTCATAGCCATAGCAGCCGCAGCCATTGCCATAGCAGCAGTAACCATAGCCATAGCAGCCATAGCCATAGCCATAGCAGACATAGCGATAGCCATAGCAGCCGTAGCCGTAGCCATCGCAGCCATAGCCATAGCCAAAGCCATAGCCATAGCCATAGCCATAGCAGCAACAGCCATAGCCATAGCAGCCATAGCAGCCATAGCCATAGCCAGAGCAGCCATAGCCATAGCCATAGAACGCATAGCGATAGCCATAGCAGTCATAGCCATAGCAATAGCACGCATAGCGATAGCCATAGCAACCATAGCCATAGCCATACGAGCCATAGCCAATGCCATAGCCACAGCAGCCGTAGCCATGGCGACAGCCATAACAGCCATAGCAAGAGCCATAGCCATAGCAGCCATAGCTATATCCATAGCAGCCATAGCCATAGCCATAGCAATAGCAGCCATAGACATAGCCATAGCCACAGTAGCCAACGCCATAGCCATAGCAGTTATAGCCATAGCCGTTGCAGCCATAGGCATATCTATACCATAGACATAGCAGCCATAGCCATAGCCATAGCCATAGCAGCCATAGACATAGCCATAGCCACAGTAGCCAACGCCATAGCCATAGCAGTTATAGCCATAGCCGTTGCAGCCATAGGCTTATCTGTACCATAGACATAGCAGCCTTAGCCATAGCCATAGCAGCCATAGGCATAGCCATAGCAGACATAGCCATAGCCATACGAGACATAGCCAATGCCATAGCCACAGCAGCCATAGCCATAGCCATAGCCATAGCTGCCATAGCCATAGCAGCCATAGCGATAGCCATAGCAGCCATAGCCGTAGCCATCGCAGCCATAGCCATAGCCATAGCCATAGGCATAGCAGCAACAGCCATAGCCATAGCAGCCATAGCAGCAACAGCCATAGCCATAGCAGCCATAGCCATAGCCATAGCACGCATAGCGACAGCCATAGCAGCCGTAGCCATAGCTATAGCAGCCATAGCCATAGCCATATCAGCCATAGCCATAGCCATAGCCATAGCAGCAATAGCCATAGTCATAGCAGCCATAGCCATAGCCATAGCAGCCATAGCCATGGCCATAGCAGCCATAGCCATATCCATAGGAGCCATAGCCATAGCCATAGCCTTAGCAGCCATAGCCATAGCCATAGCAGCCATAGCCATAGCTATAGCAGCCATGGCCATAGCAGCCATAGCCATAGCCATAGCAGCCATAGCCATAGCCATAGCAGCCATAGCCGTAGCCATCGCAGCCATAGCCATAGCCACAGCCATAGCCATAGCAGCAACAGCTATAGCCATAGCAGCCATAGCAGCCATAGCCATAGCCATAGCAGCCATAGCCATAGCCATAGCACGCATAGCGACAGCCATAGCAGCCGTAGCCATAGCTATAGCAGCCATAGCCATAGCCATATCAGCCATAGCCATAGCCATAGCCATAGCAGCAATAGCCATAGTCATAGCAGCCATAGCCATAGCCATAGCAGCCATAGCCATGGCCATAGCAGCCATAGCCATATCCATAGGAGCCATAGCCATAGCCATAGCCTTAGCAGCCATAGCCATAGCCATAGCAGCCATAGCCATAGCTATAGCAGCCATGGCCATAGCAGCCATTGCCATAGCCATAGCAGCCATAGCCATAGCCATAGCAGCCATAGCCATAGCCATAGCAGCCATAGCCATAGCCATAGCAGCCATAGCCACAGCCATATCAGCCATAGCCATAGCCAAAGCATCCATAGCCATTGCCACAGCAGCCATAGCCATAGCCATAGCAGCCATAGCCATAGCCATAGCAGCCATAGCCATAGCCATAGCAGCCATAGCCACAGCCATATCAGCCATAGCCATAGCCAAAGCATCCATAGCCATTGCCACAGCATCCATAGCCATAGCAACAGCAGCCATAGCCACAGCCATAGCAGCCATCGCCATAGCCATAGCCATAGCAGCCATATACATAGCCATAGCCACAGCAGCCAATGCCATAGCCACAGCAGTTATAGCCATAGCCGTAGCAGCCATAGGCGTAGCTATGCCAGCCATAGACATAGCAGCCATAGCCATAGCCATAGCTGCCATAGTCATAGCCATATCAGCCATAGCCATAGCCAAAGCATCCATAGCCATTGCCACAGCATCCATAGCCATAGCCACAGCAGCCATAGCCACAGCCATAGCAGCCATCGCCATAGCCATAGCCATAGCAGCCATAGCCATAGCCATAGCAGCCATAGCCATTGCCATAGCATCCATAGCCATAGCCATAGCAGCCATAGCCATAGCCATAGCAGCCATCGCCATAGCCACAGCCATAGGAGTCATAGCCATAGCCATATCTGCCATAGCCATAGCTATACCAGCCATAGCCATAGCAACCATAGCTATAGCCATAGCAGACATAGCCCCAGCCATAGCAGCCATAGCCATAGCCACAGCAGCCGTAGCCATAACCATAGCAGCCATAGCCATAGACATACGAGCCATAGCCATAGCCATAGCCATAGCACGCATAGCGACAGCCATAGCAGCCGTAGCCATAGCTATAGCAGCAATAGCCATAGCCATATCAGCCATAGCCATAGCCATAGCCATAGCAGCAATAGCCATAGTCATAGCAGCCATAGCCACAGTCATAGCAGCCATAGCCATGGCCATAGCAGCCATAGCCATATCCATAGGAGCCATAGCCATAGCCATAGCCTTAGCAGCCATAGCCATAGCCATAGCAGCCATAGCCATAGCTATAGCAGCCATGGCCATAGCAGCCATAGCCATAGCCATAGCAGCCATAGCCATAGCCATAGCAGCCATAGCCATAGCCATAGCAGCCATAGCCATAGCCATAGCAGCCATAGCCACAGCCATATCAGCCATAGCAATAGCCAAAGCATCCATAGCCATTGCCACAGCATCCATAGCCAAAGCCACAGCCATAGCAGCCATAGCCATAGCCATAGCCATAGCAGCCATAGCTATATCCATAGCTGCAATATCCACAGCCATAGCAGCCATAGGCATAGCCATAGGAGCCATAGCCATAGCAATAGCACGCAAAGCGATAGCCATAGCAGCCTAGCCATAGCCATACCAGACATAGCCATAGCCATTTCAGCTATAGCCATAGCCATAGCCATAACAGCCATAGCCATGGACATAGCAGCCATTGCCATGGCCATAGCAGCCATAGCCATATGTATAGAAGCCATAGCCATAGCAGCCATAGCCATAGCAATGGCACGCATAGCATTAGCCATAGCAGCCGCAGCCATAGCCATAGCAGCAGAAACCATAGCCATAGCAGCCATAGCCATAGCCATAGCAGACATAGCGATAGCCATAGCAGCCGTAGCCGTAGCCACCGCAGCCATAGCCATAGCCATAGCCATAGCCATAGCAGCAACAGCCATAGCCATAGCAGCCATAGCAGCCATAGCCGTAGCCATAGCAGCCATAGCCATAGCAATAGCACGCATAGCAATAGCCATAGCAGCCATAGCCATAGCAATAGCACGCATAGCGATAGCCATAGCAGCCGCAGCCATAGTCATAGCAGCCATAGCCATAGCCATATCAGCCATAGCCATAGCCATAGCCATGGCAGCAATAGCCATAGTCACAGCAGGCATAGCCATAGCCATAGCAGCCATAGCCATGGCCATAGCAGCCATAGCCATATCCATAGGAGCCATAGCCATAGCCATAGCCTTAGCAGCCATAGCCATAGCCATAGCAGCCATAGCCATAGCTATAGCAGCCATGGCCATAGCAGCCATAGCCATAGCCATAGCAGCCATAGCCATAGCCACAGCAGCCATAGCCATAGCCATAGCATCCATAGCCATAGCCATAGCAGCCATAGCCACAGCCATATCAGCCATAGCCATAGCCAAAGCATTCATAGCCATTGCCACAGCATCCATAGCCATAGCCACAGCAGCCATAGCCACAGCCATAGCAGCCGTTGCCATAGCCATAGCCATAGCAGCCATAGCCATAGCCATAGCAGCCATATACATAGCCATAGCCACAGCAGCCAATGCCATAGCCACAGCAGTTATAGCCATAGCCGTAGCAGCCATAGGCATAGCTATGCCAGCCATAGACATAGCAGCCATAGCCATAGCCATAGCTGCCATAGTCATAGCCACAGCCATAGCTGTAGCCATAGCAGCAATAGCCATAGCCATAGCAACCATAGCAGCCATAGCCATAGCCATAGCAACCATAGCCATTGCAATAGCAACCATAGCCATAGCCATAGCAGCCATAGCCATAGCCATAGACGCCGTCGCCATGGCCATAGCCATAGGAGTCATAGCCATAGCCATATCAGCCATAGCCATAGCCATAGCAGCCATAGCCATAGGCATAGCAGACATAGCCATAGCCAAAGCAGCCATAGCCGTAGCCATAGGCATAGCAGCAACAGCCATAGCCATAGCAGCCATAGCCATGGCCATAGCAGCCATAGCCATATCCATAGGAGCCATAGCCATAGCCATAGCCTTAGCAGCCATAGCCATAGCCATAGCAGCCATAGCCATAGCTATAGCAGTCATGGCCATAGCAGCCATAGCCATAGCCATAGCAGCCATAGCCATAGCCATAGCAGCCATAGCCATTGCCATAGCAGCCATAGCCATAGCCATAGCAGCCATAGCCACAGCCATATCAGCCATAGCCATAGCTATAGCAGTCATGGCCATAGCAGCCATAGCCATAGCCATAGCAGCCATAGCCATAGCCATAGCAGCCATAGCCATTGCCATAGCAGCCATAGCCATAGCCATAGCAGCCATAGCCACAGCCATATCAGCCATAGCAATAGCCAAAGCATCCATAGCCATTGCCACAGCATCCATAGTCATAGCCACAGCCATAGCAGCCATAGCCATAGCCATAGCCATAGCAGCCATAGCCATAGCCATAGCAGCCATAGCCATAGCAATAGCACGCATAACGATAGCCATATCAACCGCAGCCATAGCCATAGCAGCCATAGCCATAGCCATAGCAGCCATAGCCATAGGCATAGCAGCCATAGCCATAGCCATAGCAGCCATAGCCATAGGCATAGCAGCCATAGCCATAGCCATAGCAGCCATAGCCATAGCAATAGCACGCATAACGATAGCCATATCAACCGCAGCCATAGCCATAGCAGCCATAGCCATAGCCATAGCAGCCATAGCCATAGGCATAGCAGCCATAGCCATAGCCATAGCAGCCATAGCCGTAGCCGTCGCAGCCATAGCCATAGCCATAGCAGCCATAGCCATAGGCATAGCAGCCATAGCCATAGCCATAGCAGCCATAGCCATAGCAATGGCACGCATAGCATTAGCCATAGCAGCCGCAGCCATAGCCACAGCAGCCGTAGCCATAGCCATAGCAGCCATAGCCACAGCCATAGCAGACATAGCGATAGGCATAGCAGCCGTAGCCGTAGCCATCGCAGCCATAGCCATAGCCATAGCCATAGCCATAGCCATAGCCATAGCAGCAACAGCCATAGCCATAGCAGCCATAGCAGCCACAGCCATAGCCAGAGCAGCCAGAGCCATAGCCATAGAACGCATAGCGACAGCCATAGCAGCCGTAGCCATAGCTATAGCAGCCATAGCCATAGCCATATCAGCCATAGCCATAGCCATAGCCATAGCAGCAATAGCCATAGTCATAGCAGCCATAGCCATAGCCATAGCAGCGATAGCCATGGCCATAGCAGCCATAGCCATATCCATAGGAGCCATAGCCATAGCCATTGCCTTAGCAGCCATAGCCATAGCCATAGCAGCCATAGCCATAGCAATAGCACGCATAGCGATAGCCATAGCAGCCATAGCCATAGCAATAGCACGCATAGCGATAGCCATTGCAGCCATAGCCATAGCACATAGACGCAATAGCTACAGCAACCATAGACATAGCCCTCGCAGCCATAGCCATAGCCATAGCCACAGTAGGCATAGCCACAGCCATAGCAGCAGTAGCCATAGCCATAGCCATAGCCATAGCAGCAATAGTCATAGCCAGAGCAGCCATAGCAGCCATAGCCATAGCCATAGCAGCCATAGCTATCCATAGCAGCCATAGCCATAGCCATAGCCATAGCAGCCATAGACATAGTCATAGCCACTGCAGCCAATGCCATAGCCATAGCAGCCGTAGCCTTAGCAGCCATAGCAGCTATAGCCATAGCCATAGACATAGCAGCCATAGCCATAGCCATAGCAGCCATAGCCATAGATATAGCAGCCGTAGCCATAGCAGACGTAGCCGTAGCCATAGCATTAGCCATAGCAGCAATAGCCATAGCCATAGCAGCCATAGCAGCCATAGCCATAGCAATAGCACGCATAGCATTAGCCATAGCATCCATAGCCGTAGCCATCGCAGCCATAGCCATAGCCATAGCCATAGCCATAGCAGCAACAGCCATAGCCATAGCAGCCATAGCAGCCATAGCCATAGCCATAGCAGCCATAGCCATAGGAATAGCATCCATAGCATTAGCCATAGCAGCCGCAGCCATAGCCATAGCAGCCGTAGCCATAGCCATAGCAACCATAGCCATAGCCATAGCAGCCATCGCCATAGCCATAGCACATAGACGCAATAGCTACAGCAACCATAGACATAGCCATCGCAGCCATTGGCATAGCCATAGCAGCCATAGCCATAGCCATAGCAGCCATAGCCATAACCATAGCATCCATTGCCATATCCATGGGAGCCATAGCCATAAACATAGCATTAGCAGCCATAGCCATAGTTATAGCAGCCATTGCTATAGCAGCCATAGCCATAGCCATAGCAGCCATAGCCATAGGAATAGCACGCATAGCCATAGCCATAGCAGCCATAGCCATAGCAATATCAGCCATAGCCGTAGCCAAAGCATCCATAGCCATTGTCATAGCATCCATAGCCATAGCCATAGCAGCCGTAGCCGTAGCCATCGCAGCCATAGCCATAGCCATAGCCATAGCCATAGCCATAGCCATAGCAGCAACAGCCATAGCCATTGCAGCCATGGCAGCCATAGCCATAGCCATAGCAGCCATAGCCATAGCCATAGCACGCATAGCGACAGCCATAGCAGCCGTAGCCATTGCTATAGCAGGCATAGCCATAGCCATATCAGCCATAGCAGCCATAGCCATAGCCATAGCAGCCATAGCCATAGCAGTAGCACGCATAGCAATAGCCATAGCAGCCATAGCCATAGCAATAGCACGCATAGCGAGAGCCATAGCAGCCGCAGCCATAGCAGCCGCAGCCATAGCCATAGCCATAGCCATAGGCATAGCAGCAACAGCCATAGCCATAGCAGCCATAGCAGCAACAGCCATAGCCATAGCAGCCATAGCCATAGCCATAGCAGCCATAGCCATAGGCATAGCAGCCATAGCCATAGCCATAGCTTCCATAGCCGTAGCCATCGCAGCCATAGCCATAGCCATAGCATTAGCAGCCATAGCCATAGCTATAGCAGCCATTGCCATAGCAGCCATAGGCATAGCCATAGCAGCCATAGCCATAGCCATACGAGCCATAGCCAATGCCATAGACATAGCAGCAATAGCCATAGCCATAGCAGCCATAGCCGTAGCCATCGCAGCCATAGCCATAGCCATAGCAGCCATAGCCATAGCCATAGCAGCCATAGCCGTAGCCATCGCAGCCATAGCCATAGCCATAGCCATAGCCAAAGCAGATACAGCCATAGCCATAGCAGCCATAGCAGCCATAGCCATAGCCATAGCAGCCATAGCCATAACCATAGCAGCCATAGCCATATCCATAGGAGCCATTGCCATAGCCATAGCATTAGCAGCCATAGCCATAGCTATAGCAGCCATTGCCATAGCAGCCATAGGCATAGCCATAGCAGCCATAGCCATAGCCATAGCAGCCATAGCCGTAGCCGTCGCAGCCATAGCCATAGGAATAGCACGCATAGCCATAGCCATAGCAGCCATAGCCATAGCAATATCAGCCATAGCCGTAGCCAAAGCATCCATAGCCATTGTCATAGCATCCATAGCCATAGCCATAGCAGCCGTAGCCGTAGCCATCGCAGCCATAGCCATAGCCATAGCCATAGCCATAGCCATAGCCATAGCAGCAACAGCCATAGCCATTGCAGCCATGGCAGCCATAGCCATAGCCATAGCAGCCATAGCCATAGCCATAGCACGCATAGCGACAGCCATAGCAGCCGTAGCCATTGCTATAGCAGGCATAGCCATAGCCATATCAGCCATAGCAGCCATAGCCATAGCCATAGCAGCCATAGCCATAGCAGTAGCACGCATAGCAATAGCCATAGCAGCCATAGCCATAGCAATAGCACGCATAGCGAGAGCCATAGCAGCCGCAGCCATAGCAGCCGCAGCCATAACCATAGCCATAGCCATAGGCATAGCAGCAACAGCCATAGCCATAGCAGCCATAGCAGCAACAGCCATAGCCATAGCAGCCATAGCCATAGCCATAGCAGCCATAGCCATAGGCATAGCAGCCATAGCCATAGCCATAGCTTCCATAGCCGTAGCCATCGCAGCCATAGCCATAGCCATAGCATTAGCAGCCATAGCCATAGCTATAGCAGCCATTGCCATAGCAGCCATAGGCATAGCCATAGCAGCCATAGCCATAGCCATACGAGCCATAGCCAATGCCATAGACATAGCAGCAATAGCCATAGCCATAGCAGCCATAGCCGTAGCCATCGCAGCCATAGCCATAGCCATAGCAGCCATAGCCATAGCCATAGCAGCCATAGCCGTAGCCATCGCAGCCATAGCCATAGCCATAGCCATAGCCAAAGCAGATACAGCCATAGCCATAGCAGCCATAGCAGCCATAGCCATAGCCATAGCAGCCATAGCCATAACCATAGCAGCCATAGCCATATCCATAGGAGCCATTGCCATAGCCATAGCATTAGCAGCCATAGCCATAGCTATAGCAGCCATTGCCATAGCAGCCATAGGCATAGCCATAGCAGCCATAGCCATAGCCATAGCAGCCATAGCCGTAGCCGTCGCAGCCATAGCCATAGCCATAGCAGCCATAGCCATAGGCATAGCAGCCATAGCCACAGCAGCCGTAGCCATAGCCATAGCAACCATAGCCACAGCCATAGCAGACATAGCGATAGGCATAGCAGCCGTAGCCGTAGCCATCGCAGCCATAGCCATAGCCATAGCCATAGCCATAGCCATAGCCATAGCAGCAACAGCCATAGCCATAGCAGCCATAGCAGCCACAGCCATAGCCAGAGCAGCCATAGCCATAGCCATAGAACGCATAGCGACAGCCATAGCAGCCGTAGCCATAGCTATAGCAGCCATAGCCATAGCCATATCAGCCATAGCCATAGCCATAGCCATAGCAGCAATAGCCATAGTCATAGCAGCCATAGCCATGGCCATAGCAGCGATAGCCATGGCCATAGCAGCCATAGCCATATCCATAGGAGCCATAGCCATAGCCATTGCCTTAGCAGCCATAGCCATAGCCATAGCAGCCATAGCCATAGCAATAGCACGCATAGCGATAGCCATAGCAGCCATAGCCATAGCAATAGCACGCATAGCGATAGCCATTGCAGCCATAGCCATAGCACATAGACGCAATAGCTACAGCAACCATAGACATAGCCCTCGCAGCCATAGCCATAGCCATAGCCACAGTAGGCATAGCCACAGCCATAGCAGCAGTAGCCATAGCCATAGCCATAGCCATAGCAGCAATAGTCATAGCCAGAGCAGCCATAGCAGCCATAGCCATAGCCATAGCATCCATAGCCATAGCCATAGCAGCCATAGCCATAGCCATAGCCATAGCAGCCATAGACATAGTCATAGCCACTGCAGCCAATGCCATAGCCATAGCAGCCGTAGCCTTAGCAGCCATAGCAGCTATAGCCATAGCCATAGACATAGCAGCCATAGCCATAGCCATAGCAGCCATAGCCGTAGCCATCGCAGCCATAGCCATAGCCATAGCCATAGCCAAAGCAGCAACAGCCATAGCCATAACAGCCATAGCAGCCATAGCCATAGCCATAGCAGCGATAGCCATGGCCATAGCAGCCATAGCCATATCCATAGGAGCCACAGCCATAGCCATTGCCTTAGCAGCCATAGCCATATCCATAGCAGCCATAGCCATAGCAATAGCACGCATAGCGATAGCCATAGCAGCCATAGCCATAGCAATAGCACGCATAGCGATAGCCATAGCAACCGCAGCCATAGCCATAGCAGCCATAGCCATAGCCATAGCAGCCATAGCCATAGCCATAGCAGCCATAGCCATAGACATAGCAGCCATAGCCGTAGCCATCGCAGCCATAGCCATAGCCATAGCCATAGCCAAAGCAGCAACAGCCATAGCCATAGCAGCCATAGCAGCCATAGCCATAGCCATAGCAGCCATAGCCATAACCATAGCAGCCATAGCCATATCCATAGGAGCCATAGCCATAGCCATAGCCATAGCAGCAATAGCCATAGTCATAGCAGCCATAGCCATAGCCATAACAGCCATAGCCATAGCCATAGCCATAACAGTCATAGCCATGGACACAGCAGCCATTGCCATGGCCATAGCAGCCATAGCCATATGTATAGGAGCCATAGCCATATGTATAGGAGCCATAGCCATAGCAGCCATAGCCATAGCAATAGCACGCATAGCATTAGCCATAGCAGCCGCAGCCATAGCCACAGCAGCCGTAGCCATAGCCATAGCAGCCGTAGCCACAGCCATAGCAGACATAGCGATAGCCATAGCAGCCGTAGCCGTAGCCATCGCAGCCATAGCCATAGCCATAGCCATAGCCATAGCCATAGACATAGCAGCAACAGCCATAGCCATAGCAGCCATAGCAGCCATAGCCATAGCCAGAGCAGCCATAGCCATAGATATAGCAGCCGTAGCCATAGCAGACGTAGCCGTAGCCATAGCATTAGCCATAGCAGCAATAGCCATAGCCATAGCAGCCATAGCAGCCATAGCCATAGCAATAGCACGCATAGCATTAGCCATAGCATCCATAGCCGTAGCCATCGCAGCCATAGCCATAGCCATAGCCATAGCCATAGCAGCAACAGCCATAGCCATAGCAGCCATAGCAGCCATAGCCATAGCCATAGCAGCCATAGCCATAGGAATAGCATCCATAGCATTAGCCATAGCAGCCGCAGCCATAGCCATAGCAGCCGTAGCCATAGCCATAGCAACCATAGCCATAGCCATAGCAGCCATCGCCATAGCCATAGCACATAGACGCAATAGCTACAGCAACCATAGACATAGCCATCGCAGCCATTGGCATAGCCATAGCAGCCATAGCCATAGCCATAGCAGCCATAGCCATAACCATAGCATCCATTGCCATATCCATGGGAGCCATAGCCATAAACATAGCATTAGCAGCCATAGCCATAGTTATAGCAGCCATTGCTATAGCAGCCATAGCCATAGCCATAGCAGCCATAGCCATAGGAATAGCACGCATAGCCATAGCCATAGCAGCCATAGCCATAGCAATATCAGCCATAGCCGTAGCCAAAGCATCCATAGCCATTGTCATAGCATCCATAGCCATAGCCATAGCAGCCGTAGCCGTAGCCATCGCAGCCATAGCCATAGCCATAGCCATAGCCATAGCCATAGCCATAGCAGCAACAGCCATAGCCATTGCAGCCATGGCAGCCATAGCCATAGCCATAGCAGCCATAGCCATAGCCATAGCACGCATAGCGACAGCCATAGCAGCCGTAGCCATTGCTATAGCAGGCATAGCCATAGCCATATCAGCCATAGCAGCCATAGCCATAGCCATAGCAGCCATAGCCATAGCAGTAGCACGCATAGCAATAGCCATAGCAGCCATAGCCATAGCAATAGCACGCATAGCGAGAGCCATAGCAGCCGCAGCCATAGCAGCCGCAGCCATAGCCATAGCCATAGCCATAGGCATAGCAGCAACAGCCATAGCCATAGCAGCCATAGCAGCAACAGCCATAGCCATAGCAGCCATAGCCATAGCCATAGCAGCCATAGCCATAGGCATAGCAGCCATAGCCATAGCCATAGCTTCCATAGCCGTAGCCATCGCAGCCATAGCCATAGCCATAGCATTAGCAGCCATAGCCATAGCTATAGCAGCCATTGCCATAGCAGCCATAGGCATAGCCATAGCAGCCATAGCCATAGCCATACGAGCCATAGCCAATGCCATAGACATAGCAGCAATAGCCATAGCCATAGCAGCCATAGCCGTAGCCATCGCAGCCATAGCCATAGCCATAGCAGCCATAGCCATAGCCATAGCAGCCATAGCCGTAGCCATCGCAGCCATAGCCATAGCCATAGCCATAGCCAAAGCAGATACAGCCATAGCCATAGCAGCCATAGCAGCCATAGCCATAGCCATAGCAGCCATAGCCATAACCATAGCAGCCATAGCCATATCCATAGGAGCCATTGCCATAGCCATAGCATTAGCAGCCATAGCCATAGCTATAGCAGCCATTGCCATAGCAGCCATAGGCATAGCCATAGCAGCCATAGCCATAGCCATAGCAGCCATAGCCGTAGCCGTCGCAGCCATAGCCATAGCCATAGCAGCCATAGCCATAGGCATAGCAGCCATAGCCATAGCCATAGCAGCCATAGCCATAGCAATGGCACGCATAGCATTAGCCATAGCAGCCGCAGCCATAGCCACAGCAGCCGTAGCCATAGCCATAGCAACCATAGCCACAGCCATAGCAGACATAGCGATAGGCATAGCAGCCGTAGCCGTAGCCATCGCAGCCATAGCCATAGCCATAGCCATAGCCATAGCCATAGCCATAGCAGCAACAGCCATAGCCATAGCAGCCATAGCAGCCACAGCCATAGCCAGAGCAGCCATAGCCATAGCCATAGAACGCATAGCGACAGCCATAGCAGCCGTAGCCATAGCTATAGCAGCCATAGCCATAGCCATATCAGCCATAGCCATAGCCATAGCCATAGCAGCAATAGCCATAGTCATAGCAGCCATAGCCATGGCCATAGCAGCGATAGCCATGGCCATAGCAGCCATAGCCATATCCATAGGAGCCATAGCCATAGCCATTGCCTTAGCAGCCATAGCCATAGCCATAGCAGCCATAGCCATAGCAATAGCACGCATAGCGATAGCCATAGCAGCCATAGCCATAGCAATAGCACGCATAGCGATAGCCATTGCAGCCATAGCCATAGCACATAGACGCAATAGCTACAGCAACCATAGACATAGCCCTCGCAGCCATAGCCATAGCCATAGCCACAGTAGGCATAGCCACAGCCATAGCAGCAGTAGCCATAGCCATAGCCATAGCCATAGCAGCAATAGTCATAGCCAGAGCAGCCATAGCAGCCATAGCCATAGCCATAGCATCCATAGCCATAGCCATAGCAGCCATAGCCATAGCCATAGCCATAGCAGCCATAGACATAGTCATAGCCACTGCAGCCAATGCCATAGCCATAGCAGCCGTAGCCTTAGCAGCCATAGCAGCTATAGCCATAGCCATAGACATAGCAGCCATAGCCATAGCCATAGCAGCCATAGCCGTAGCCATCGCAGCCATAGCCATAGCCATAGCCACAGCCAAAGCAGCAACAGCCATAGCCATAACAGCCATAGCAGCCATAGCCATAGCCATAGCAGCGATAGCCATGGCCATAGCAGCCATAGCCATATCCATAGGAGCCACAGCCATAGCCATTGCCTTAGCAGCCATAGCCATATCCATAGCAGCCATAGCCATAGCAATAGCACGCATAGCGATAGCCATAGCAGCCATAGCCATAGCAATAGCACGCATAGCGATAGCCATAGCAACCGCAGCCATAGCCATAGCAGCCATAGCCATAGCCATAGCAGCCATAGCCATAGCCATAGCAGCCATAGCCATAGACATAGCAGCCATAGCCGTAGCCATCGCAGCCATAGCCATAGCCATAGCCATAGCCAAAGCAGCAACAGCCATAGCCATAGCAGCCATAGCAGCCATAGCCATAGCCATAGCAGCCATAGCCATAACCATAGCAGCCATAGCCATATCCATAGGAGCCATAGCCATAGCCATAGCCATAGCAGCAATAGCCATAGTCATAGCAGCCATAGCCATAGCCATAACAGCCATAGCCATAGCCATAGCCATAACAGTCATAGCCATGGACACAGCAGCCATTGCCATGGCCATAGCAGCCATAGCCATATGTATAGGAGCCATAGCCATATGTATAGGAGCCATAGCCATAGCAGCCATAGCCATAGCAATAGCACGCATAGCATTAGCCATAGCAGCCGCAGCCATAGCCACAGCAGCCGTAGCCATAGCCATAGCAGCCGTAGCCACAGCCATAGCAGACATAGCGATAGCCATAGCAGCCGTAGCCGTAGCCATCGCAGCCATAGCCATAGCCATAGCCATAGCCATAGCCATAGACATAGCAGCAACAGCCATAGCCATAGCAGCCATAGCAGCCATAGCCATAGCCAGAGCAGCCATAGCCATAGCCATAGAACGCATAGCGACAGCCATAGCAGCCGTAGCCATAGCTATAGCAGCCATAGCCATAGCCATATCAGCCATAGCCATAGCCATAGCCATAGCAGCAATAGCCACAGCCATAGACATAGCCATAGCCATAGCAGCAATAGCAATAGCCATAGCAGCCATAGCAGCCATAGCCATAGCCATAGCAGCCATAGCCATAGGCATAGCAGACATAGCCATAGCCAAAGCAGCCATAGCCGTAGCCATCGCAGCCATAGCCATAGCCATAGCAATAGCCATAGCAGCAACAGCCATAGACATAGCAGCCATAGCAGTCATAGCCATAGCAGCCGCAGCCATAGCCATAGCAGCAGTAACCATAGCCATAGCAGCCATAGCCATAGCCATAGCAGACATAGCGATAGCCATAGCAGCCGTAGCCGTAGCCATCGCAGCCATAGCCATAGCCAAAGCCATAGCCATAGCCATAGCCATAGCAGCAACAGCCATAGCCATAGCAGCCATAGCAGCCATAGCCATAGCCAGAGCAGCCATAGCCATAGCCATAGAACGCATAGCGATAGCCATAGCAGTCATAGCCATAGCAATAGCACGCATAGCGATAGCCATAGCAACCATAGCCATAGCCATACGAGCCATAGCCAATGCCATAGCCACAGCAGCCGTAGCCATGGCGACAGCCATAACAGCCATAGCAAGAGCCATAGCCATAGCAGCCATAGCTATATCCATAGCAGCCATAGCCATAGCCATAGCAATAGCAGCCATAGACATAGCCATAGCCACAGTAGCCAACGCCATAGCCATAGCAGTTATAGCCATAGCCGTTGCAGCCATAGGCATATCTATACCATAGACATAGCAGCCATAGCCATAGCCATAGCCATAGCAGCCATAGACATAGCCATAGCCACAGTAGCCAACGCCATAGCCATAGCAGTTATAGCCATAGCCGTTGCAGCCATAGGCTTATCTGTACCATAGACATAGCAGCCTTAGCCATAGCCATAGCAGCCATAGGCATAGCCATAGCAGACATAGCCATAGCCATACGAGACATAGCCAATGCCATAGCCACAGCAGCCATAGCCATAGCCATAGCCATAGCTGCCATAGCCATAGCAGCCATAGCGATAGCCATAGCAGCCATAGCCGTAGCCATCGCAGCCATAGCCATAGCCATAGCCATAGGCATAGCAGCAACAGCCATAGCCATAGCAGCCATAGCAGCAACAGCCATAGCCATAGCAGCCATAGCCATAGCCATAGCACGCATAGCGACAGCCATAGCAGCCGTAGCCATAGCTATAGCAGCCATAGCCATAGCCATATCAGCCATAGCCATAGCCATAGCCATAGCAGCAATAGCCATAGTCATAGCAGCCATAGCCATAGCCATAGCAGCCATAGCCATGGCCATAGCAGCCATAGCCATATCCATAGGAGCCATAGCCATAGCCATAGCCTTAGCAGCCATAGCCATAGCCATAGCAGCCATAGCCATAGCTATAGCAGCCATGGCCATAGCAGCCATAGCCATAGCCATAGCAGCCATAGCCATAGCCATAGCAGCCATAGCCGTAGCCATCGCAGCCATAGCCATAGCCACAGCCATAGCCATAGCAGCAACAGCTATAGCCATAGCAGCCATAGCAGCCATAGCCATAGCCATAGCAGCCATAGCCATAGCCATAGCACGCATAGCGACAGCCATAGCAGCCGTAGCCATAGCTATAGCAGCCATAGCCATAGCCATAACAGCCATAGCCATAGCCATAGCCATAGCAGCAATAGCCATAGTCATAGCAGCCACAGCCATAGCCATAGCAGCCATAGCCATGGCCATAGCAGACATAGCCATATCCATAGGAGCCATAGCCATAGCCATTGACTTAGCAGCCATAGCCATAGCCATAGCAGCCATAGCCATAGCAATAGCACGCATAGCGATAGCCATAGCAGCCATAGCCATAGCAATAGCACGCATAGCGATAGCCATAGCAGCCGCAGCCATAGCCATAGCAGCCATAGCCATAGCCATAGCAGCCATAGCCATAGCCATAGCAGCCATAGCCATAGCCATAGCAGCCAAAGCCGTAGCCATCGCAGCCATAGCCGTGGCCATAGCCATAGCCATAGCAGCAACAGCCATCGCCATAGCAGCCATAGCAGCCATAACCATAGCCATAGCAGCCATAGCCATAGCCATAGCAGACATAGACATAGCCATAGCAGCCATAGCCATAACCATTGCAGCCATAGCCATATCCATAGGAGCCATTGCCATAGCCATAGCATTAGCAGCCATAACCATAGCTATAGCAGCCATTGCCATAGCAGCCATAGGCATAGCCATAGCAGCCATAGCCATAGCCATACGAGCCATAGCCATAGCCATAGCAGTCATAGCCATAGCCATAGCACGCATAGCGACAGCCATAGCCATATCCATAGGAGCCATAGCCATAGCAGCCATACCCATAGCAATGTCACGCATAGCATTAGCCATAGCAGCCGCAGCCATAGCCATAGCAGCCGTAGCCATAGCCATAGCAGCCATAGCCATAGCCATAGCAGACATAGCCATAGCCATAGCAGCCGTAGCCGTAGCCATCGCCGCCATAGCGATAGCCATAGCCATAGCCATAGCCATAGCAGCCATAGCCATAGCCATATCAGCCATAGCCATAGCTATAGCAGCCATAGCCATAGCAGCCATAGCCATAGCCATAGCAGCCATAGCTATATCAATAGCAGCCATAGCCATAGCCATACCAGCCATAGTCATAGCCATAGCAGCCCTAGCAGCCGTAGCAGCCATAGCCAGAGCCATCGCAGCCATAGCCATAGCCATAGCTGTACCCATAGCAGCAATAGCCATAGCCATAGCAGCCATAGCCAAAGCCGTACCAGCCGTAGCCATAGCCATAGCCATAGCACGCATAGCGACAGCCATAGCAGCCGTAGCCATAGCTATTGCAGCCATAGCCATAGCCACATCAGCCATAGCCATAGCCATAGCCATAGCAGCAATAGCCATAGTCATAGCAGCCATAGACATAGCCATAGCAGCCACAGCCATGGCCATAGCAGCCATAGCCATATCCATAGGAGCCATAGCCATAGCCATAGCCACAGCAGCCAATGCCATAGCCACAGCAGTTATAGCCATAGCTGTAGCAGCCATAGGCATAGCTATGCCAGCCATAGACATAGCAGACATAGCCATAGCCATAGCTGCCATAGTCATAGCCATAGCCATAGCAGTAGCCATAGCAGACATAGCCACAGCCATAGCAGCCATAGCCATACCCATAACAGCCATAGCCATGGACATAGCAGCCATAGCCATAGCCATAGCAGACATAGCGATAGCCATAGCAGCCGTAGCCATAGCTATAGCAGCCATAGCCATAGCCATAACAGCCATAGCCATAGCCATAGCCATAGCAGCAATAGCCATAGTCATAGCAGCCACAGCCATAGCCATAGCAGCCATAGCCATGGCCATAGCAGACATAGCCATATCCATAGGAGCCATAGCCATAGCCATTGACTTAGCAGCCATAGCCATAGCCATAGCAGCCATAGCCATAGCAATAGCACGCATAGCGATAGCCATAGCAGCCATAGCCATAGCAATAGCACGCATAGCGATAGCCATAGCAGCCGCAGCCATAGCCATAGCAGCCATAGCCATAGCCATAGCAGCCATAGCCATAGCCATATCAGCCATAGCCATAGCCATAGCCATAGCCATAGCCACAGCAGCAACAGCCATAGCCATAGCAGCCATAGCAGCCATAGCCATAGCCATAGCAGCCATAGCCATAGCAATAGCACGCATAGCGATAGCCATAGCAGCCATAGCCATAGCCATAGGAGCTGTAGCCATAGCAATAGCACGCATAGCGATAGCCATAGCAGCCTAGCCATAGCCATAGCAGCCATAGCCATAGCCATAGTCATAGCAGCCATAGCGATAGCCATAGCAGCCGTAGCTATAGCCATAGCAGCGATAGACACAGCCATATCAGCCATTGCCGTAGCCATAGCCGTAGCCACAGCAGCAATAGCCATAACCATACTAGCCACAGCCAAAGCTATAGCAGCGATAGTCATAGCCATAGCAGCCATAGCAGCCATAGCCATAGCCATAGCCATAGCAGATAGACGCAATAGCCGTAGCAACCATAGCCATAGCAGCCATAGACATAGCCATAGCCATAGTAGCCATAGCCACAGCCATAGCAGCCATAGCCATAGCCATAGTCATAGCAGCCATAGCTATAGCCGTAGCAGCCACAGACATAGCCATAGAAGCCATAGCCGTAGCCATAGCCATAGCCATAGCCATAGCAGCATTAGCCATAGCCATAGCAGCCATAGCAGCCATAGCCATAGCCATAGCACGCATAGTGATAGCCATAGCAGCCGTAGCTATAGCCATAGCAGCGATAGACACAGCCATATAAGCCATTGCCGTAGCCATAGCCACAGCAGCCATAGCCAGAGCCACAGCCATAGCAGCCATTGCCATAGCAGCCATAGGCATAGCCATAGCAGCCATTGCCATAGCAGCCATAGGCATAGCCATAGCAGCCATAGCCATAGCCATACGAGCCATAGCCATAGCCATAGCAGTCATAGCCATAGCCATAGCACGCATAGCGACAGCCATAGCCATATCCATAGGAGCCATAGCCATAGCAGCCATAGCCATAGCAATGCCACGCATAGCATTAGCCATAGCAGCCGCAGCCATAGCCATAGCAGCCGTAGCCATAGCTATAGCAGCCATAGCCATAGCAGCCATAGCCATAGCCATAGCAGCCATAGCTATATCAATAGCAGCCATAGCCATAGCCATACCAGCCATAGTCATAGCCATAGCAGCCCTAGCAGCCGTAGCAGCCATAGCCAGAACCATCGCAGCCATAGCCATAGCCACAGCTGTACCCATAGCAGCAATAGCCATAGCCATAGCAGCCATAGCCATAGCCGTACCAGCCGTAGCCATAGCCATAGCAGCCATAGCCATAGCCATAGCACGCATAGCGACAGCCATAGCAGCCGTAGCCATAGCCGTAGCCATATCAGCCATAGCCATAGCCATAGCCATAGCCATAGCCACAGCAGCAACAGCCATAGCCATAGCAGCCATAGCAGCCATAGCCATAGCCATAGCAGCCATAGCCATAGCAATAGCACGCATAGCGATAGCCATAGCAGCCATAGCCATAGCCATAGGAGCTGTAGCCATAGCAATAGCACGCATAGCGATAGCCATAGCAGCCTAGCCATAGCCATAGCAGCCATAGCCATAGCCATAGTCATAGCAGCCATAGCGATAGCCATAGCAGCCGTAGCTATAGCCATAGCAGCGATAGACACAGCCATATCAGCCATTGCCGTAGCCATAGCCGTAGCCAGAGCAGCAATAGCCATAACCATACTAGCCACAGCCAAAGCTATAGCAGCGATAGTCATAGCCATAGCAGCCATAGCAGCCATAGCCATAGCCATAGCAGCCATATCCGTAGCCATCGCAGGCATAGCCACAGGCATGGCCATCGCCATAGCAGCAATAGTAATAGCCATAGCAGCCATAGCAGACATAGCCATGGCCATACGAGCCATAGCCAATGCCATAGCCGCAGTAGCCATAGCCATAGCCACAGCCATAGCAGCCATAGCCATAGCCATAGCCATAGCAGCCATGGCAGCCATAGCCATAGCCATGGCAGCCATAGCCATAGCCATAGCACGCATAGCGACGGCTATAGCAGCCGTAGCCATAGCTATAGCAGGCATAGCCATAGCCATATCAGCCATAGCCATAGCCATAGCCACATCCATAGCCATAGGCATAGCAGCAACAGCCATAGCCATAGGAGCCATAGCAGCCATAGCCATAGCCATAGCAGCCATAGCCATAGCAGTAGCACGCATAGCAATAGCCATAGCAGCCATAGCCATAGCAATAGCACGCATAGCGAAAGCCATAGCAGCCGCAGCCATAGCCATAGCAGCCATAGCCATAGCCATAGCAGCCATAGCCATAGGCATAGCAGCCATAGCCATAGCCACAGCAGCCATAGCCGTAGCCATCGCAGCCATAGCCATAGCCATAGCCATAGCCATAGCAGCAACAGCCATAGCCATAGCAGCCATAGCAGCAACAGCCATAGCCATAGCAGCCATAGCCATAGCCATAGCACGCATAGCGACAGCCATAGCAGCCGTAGCCATAGCTATAGCAGCCATAGCCATAGCCATATCAGCCATAGCCATAGCCATAGCCATAGCCATAGCAGCAATAGCCATAGTCATAGCAGCCATAGCCATAGCCATAGCAGCCATTGCCATAGCCGCAGCCATAGCAGCCATAGCCATAGCCATATCAGCCATAGCCATAGCTATAGCAGCCATAGCCATAGTAGCCATAGCCATAGCCATAGCAGCCATAGCTATATCAATAGCAGCCATAGCCATAGCCATACCAGCCATAGTCATAGCCATAGCAGCCCTAGCAGCCGTAGCAGCCATAGCCAGAGCCATCGCAGCCATAGCCATAGCCATAGCTGTACCCATAGCAGCAATAGCCATAGCCATAGCAGCCATAGCCATAGCCGTACCAGCCGTAGCCATAGCCATAGCAGCCATAGCCATAGCCATAGCACGCATAGCGACAGCCATAGCAGCCGTAGCCATAGCTATAGCAGCCATAGCCATAGCCATATCAGCCATAGCCATAGCCATAGCCATAGCAGCAATAGCCATAGTCATAGCAACCATAGCCATAGCCATAGCAGCCATAGCCATGGCCATAGCAGCCATAGCCGTATCCATAGGAGCCATAGCCATAACCATAGCCACAGCAGCCAATGCCATAGCCAGAGCAGTTATAGCCATAGCCGTAGCAGCCATAGGCATAGCTATGCCAGCCATAGACATAGCAGACATAGCCATAGCCATAGCTACCATAGTCATAGCCATAGCCATAGCCGTAGCCATAGCAGCAATAGCCATAGCCATAGCAGCCATCGCAGCCATAGACATAGCCATAGCCATAGCCATAGTCATAGCAGCAACAGCCATAGCCATAGCAGCCATAGCAGCCATAGCCATAGCCATAGCAGCCATAGCCATAGCCATAGCAGCCATAGCCATAGCCATAGCAGCCATAGCCGTAGCCATCGCAGCCATAGCCATAGCCATAGCCATAGCCATAGCAGCAACAGCCATAGACATAGCAGCCATAGCAGCCATAGCCATAGCCATAGCAGCCATAGCCATAGCCATAGCACGCATAGCGACAGCCATAGCAGCCGTAGCCATAGCTATAGCAGCCATTGCCATAGCCATATCAGCCATAGCCATTGCCATAGCCATAGCCATAGCCACAGCAGCAACAGCCATAGCCATAGCAGACATAGCAGCCATAGCCATAGCCATAGCAGCCATAGCCATAGCAATAGCACGCATAGCGATAGCCATAGCAGCCATAGCCATAGCCATAGGAGCTGTAGCCATAGCAATAGCACGCATAGCGATAGCCATAGCAGCCTAGCCATAGCCATAGCAGCCATAGCCATAGCCATAGTCATAGCAGCCATAGCGATAGCCATAGCAGCCGTAGCTATAGCCATAGCAGCGATAGACACAGCCATATCAGCCATTGCCGTAGCCATAGCCGTAGCCAGAGCAGCAATAGCCATAACCATACTAGCCACAGCCAAAGCTATAGCAGCGATAGTCATAGCCATAGCAGCCATAGCAGCCATAGCCATAGCCATAGCCATAGCAGATAGACGCAATAGCCGTAGCAACCATAGCCATAGCAGCCATAGCCATAGCCATAGCCATAGTAGCCATAGCCACAGCCACAGCAGCCATAGCCATAGCCATAGTCATAGCAGCCATAGCTATAGCCGTAGCAGCCACAGACATAGCCATAGAAGCCATAGCCATAGCCATAGCCATAGCCATAGCCATAGCAGCAATAGCCATAGCCATAGCAGCCATAGCAGCCATAGCTATATCCATAGCAGCAGTATCCACAGCCATAGCAGTCATAGGCATAGATATAGGAGCCATAGCCATAGCAATAGCACGCATAGCGATAGCCAGAGCAGCCTAGCCATAGCCATACCAGACATAGCCATAGGCATAGCAGCAACAGCCATAGCCATAGCAGCCATAGCAGCAACAGCCATAGCCATAGCAGACATAGCCATAGCCATAGCACGCATAGCGACAGCCATAGCAGCCGTAGCCACAGCTATAGCAGCCATAGCCATAGCCATATCAGCCATAGCCATAGCCATAGCCATAGCAGCCATAGCCATGGCCATAGCAGCCATAGCCATATCCATAGGAGCCATAGCCATAGCCATAGCCTTAGCAGCCATAGCCATAGCCATAGCAGCCATAGCCATAGCTATAGCAGCCATGGCCATAGCAGCCATTGCCATAGCCATAGCAGCCATAGCCATAGCCATAGCAGCCATAGCCATAGCCATAGCAGCCATAGCCATAGCCATAGCAGCCATAGCCACAGCCATATCAGCCACAGCCATAGCCAAAGCATCCATAGCCATTGCCACAGCATCCATAGCCATAGCAACAGCAGCCATAGCCACAGCCATAGCAGCCATCGCCATAGCCATAGCCATAGCAGCCATATACATAGCCATAGCCACAGCAGCCAATGCCATAGCCACAGCAGTTATAGCCATAGCCGTAGCAGCCATAGGCATAGCTATGCCAGCCATAGACATAGCAGCCATAGCCATAGCCATAGCTGCCATAGTCATAGCCATATCAGCCATAGCCATAGCCAAAGCATCCATAGCCATTGCCACAGCATCCATAGCCATAGCCACAGCAGCCATAGCCACAGCCATAGCAGCCATCGCCATAGCCATAGCCATTGCAGCCATAGCCATAGCCATAGCAGCCATAGCCATTGCCACAGCATCCATAGCCATAGCCATAGCAGCCATAGCCATAGCCATAGCAGCCATCGCCATAGCCATAGCCATAGGAGTCATAGCCATAGCCATATCAGCCATAGCCATAGCTATAGCAGCCATAGCCATAGCAACCATAGCTATAGCCATAGCAGACATAGCCACAGCCATAGCAGCCATAGCCATAGCCACAGCAGCCGTAGCCATAACCATAGCAGCCATAGCCATAGACATACGAGCCATAGCCAATGCCATGGCCACAGCAGCCGTAGCCATGGCCACAGCCATAACAGCCATAGCAAGAGCCATAGGCATAGCAGCCATAGCTATATCCATTGCAGCCATAACCATAGCCATAGCAATAGCAGCCATAGACATAGCCATAGCCACAGTAGCCAACGCCATAGCCATAGCAGTTATAGCCATAGCCGATGCAGACATAGGCATATCTATACCATAGACATAGCAGCCATAGCCATAGCCATAGCCATAGCAGCCATAGACATAGCCATAGCCACAGTAGCCAACGCCATAGCCATAGCAGTTATAGCCACAGCCGTTGCAGCCATAGGCATATCTATACCATAGACATAGCAGCCTTAGCCATAGCCATAGCAGCCATAGCCATAGCCATAGCAGCCATATCCGTAGCCATCGCAGGCATAGCCATAGGCATAGCCATCGCCATAGCAGCAATAGCAATAGCCATAGCAGCCATAGCAGACGTGGCCATGGCCATACGAGCCATAGCCAATGCCATAGCCACAGTAGCCATAGCCATAGCCACAGCCATAGCAGCCATAGTCATAGCCATAGTACGCATAGCGACAGCCATAGCAGCCGTAGCCATAGCTATAGCAGCCATAGCCACAGCCATATCAGCCATAGCCATAGCCATAGCCATAGCCATAGCCATAGCCATAGCAGCAACAGCCATAGACATAGCAGCCATAGCAGCCATAGCCATAGCCATAGCAGCCATATCCATAGCCATAGCACGCATAGCGACAGCCATAGCAGCCGTAGCCATAGCTATAGCAGCCATAGCCGTAGCCATATCAGCCATAGCCATAGCCATAGCCATAGCCATAGCCACAGCAGCAACAGCCATAGCCATAGCAGCCATAGCAGCCATAGCCATAGCCATAGCAGCCATAGCCATAGCAATAGCACGCATAGCGATAGCCATAGCAGCCATAGCCATAGCCATAGGAGCTGTAGCCATAGCAATAGCACGCATAGCGATAGCCATAGCAGCCTAGCCATAGCCATAGCAGCCATAGCCATAGCCATAGTCACAGCAGCCATAGCGATAGCCATAGCAGCCGTAGCTATAGCCATAGCAGCGATAGACACAGCCATAACAGCCATTGCCGTAGCCATAGCCGTAGCCAGAGCAGCAATAGCCATAACCATACTAGCCACAGCCAAAGCTATAGCAGCGATAGTCATAGCCATAGCAGCCATAGCAGTCATAGCCATAGCCATAGCCATAGCAGATAGACGCAATAGCCGTAGCAACCATAGCCATAGCCGCCATAGCCATAGCCATAGCCATAGTAGCCATAGCCACAGCCATAGCAGCCATAGCCATAGCCAAAGCATCCATAGCCATTGCCACAGCATCCATAGCCATAGCAACAGCAGCCATAGCCACAGCCATAGCAGCCATCGCCATAGCCATAGCCATAGCAGCCATATACATAGCCATAGCCACAGCAGCCAATGCCATAGCCACAGCAGTTATAGCCATAGCCGTAGCAGCCATAGGCATAGCTATGCCAGCCATAGACATAGCAGCCATAGCCATAGCCATAGCTGCCATAGTCATAGCCATATCAGCCATAGCCATAGCCAAAGCATCCATAGCCATTGCCACAGCATCCATAGCCATAGCCACAGCAGCCATAGCCACAGCCATAGCAGCCATCGCCATAGCCATAGCCATTGCAGCCATAGCCATAGCCATAGCAGCCATAGCCATTGCCACAGCATCCATAGCCATAGCCATAGCAGCCATAGCCATAGCCATAGCAGCCATCGCCATAGCCATAGCCATAGGAGTCATAGCCATAGCCATATCAGCCATAGCCATAGCTATAGCAGCCATAGCCATAGCAACCATAGCTATAGCCATAGCAGACATAGCCACAGCCATAGCAGCCATAGCCATAGCCACAGCAGCCGTAGCCATAACCATAGCAGCCATAGCCATAGACATACGAGCCATAGCCAATGCCATGGCCACAGCAGCCGTAGCCATGGCCACAGCCATAACAGCCATAGCAAGAGCCATAGGCATAGCAGCCATAGCTATATCCATTGCAGCCATAACCATAGCCATAGCAATAGCAGCCATAGACATAGCCATAGCCACAGTAGCCAACGCCATAGCCATAGCAGTTATAGCCATAGCCATAGCCATAGCCATAGCCATAGCCATAGCAGCAACAGCCATAGACATAGCAGCCATAGCAGCCATAGCCATAGCCATAGCAGCCATATCCATAGCCATAGCACGCATAGCGACAGCCATAGCAGCCGTAGCCATAGCTATAGCAGCCATAGCCGTAGCCATATCAGCCATAGCCATAGCCATAGCCATAGCCATAGCCACAGCAGCAACAGCCATAGCCATAGCAGCCATAGCAGCCATAGCCATAGCCATAGCAGCCATAGCCATAGCAATAGCACGCATAGCGATAGCCATAGCAGCCATAGCCATAGCCATAGGAGCTGTAGCCATAGCAATAGCACGCATAGCGATAGCCATAGCAGCCTAGCCATAGCCATAGCAGCCATAGCCATAGCCATAGTCATAGCAGCCATAGCGATAGCCATAGCAGCCGTAGCTATAGCCATAGCAGCGATAGACACAGCCATATCAGCCATTGCCGTAGCCATAGCCGTAGCCAGAGCAGCAATAGCCATAACCATACTAGCCACAGCCAAAGCTATAGCAGCGATAGTCATAGCCATAGCAGCCATAGCAGTCATAGCCATAGCCATAGCCATAGCAGATAGACGCAATAGCCGTAGCAACCATAGCCATAGCCGCCATAGCCATAGCCATAGCCATAGTAGCCATAGCCACAGCCATAGCAGCCATAGCCATAGCCATAGTCATAGCAGACATAGCTATAGCCGTAGCAGCCACAGACATAGCCATTGAAGCCATAGCCATAGCCATAGCCATAGCCATAGCCATAGCAGCAATAGCCATAGCCATAGCAGCCATAGCAGCCATAGCCATAGCCATAGTCATAGCCATAGCCATAGCCATAGCAGCAACAGCCATAGACATAGCAGCCATAGCAGCCATAGCCATAGCCATAGCAGCCATATCCATAGCCATAGCACGCATAGCGACAGCCATAGCAGCCGTAGCCATAGCTATAGCAGCCATAGCCGTAGCCATATCAGCCATAGCCATAGCCATAGCCATAGCCATAGCCACTGCAGCAACAGCCATAGCCATAGCAGCCATAGCAGCCATAGCCATAGCCATAGCAGCCATAGCCATAGCAATAGCACGCATAGCGATAGCCATAGCAGCCATAGCCATAGCCATAGGAGCTGTAGCCATAGCAATAGCACGCATAGCGATAGCCATAGCAGCCTAGCCATAGCCATAGCAGCCATAGCCATAGCCATAGTCACAGCAGCCATAGCGATAGCCATAGCAGCCGTAGCTATAGCCATAGCAGCGATAGACACAGCCATAACAGCCATTGCCGTAGCCATAGCCGTAGCCAGAGCAGCAATAGCCATAACCATACTAGCCACAGCCAAAGCTATAGCAGCGATAGTCATAGCCATAGCAGCCATAGCAGTCATAGCCATAGCCATAGCCATAGCAGATAGACGCAATAGCCGTAGCAACCATAGCCATAGCCGCCATAGCCATAGCCATAGCCATAGTAGCCATAGCCACAGCCATAGCAGCCATAGCCATAGCCAAAGCATCCATAGCCATTGCCACAGCATCCATAGCCATAGCAACAGCAGCCATAGCCACAGCCATAGCAGCCATCGCCATAGCCATAGCCATAGCAGCCATATACATAGCCATAGCCACAGCAGCCAATGCCATAGCCACAGCAGTTATAGCCATAGCCGTAGCAGCCATAGGCATAGCTATGCCAGCCATAGACATAGCAGCCATAGCCATAGCCATAGCTGCCATAGTCATAGCCATATCAGCCATAGCCATAGCCAAAGCATCCATAGCCATTGCCACAGCATCCATAGCCATAGCCACAGCAGCCATAGCCACAGCCATAGCAGCCATCGCCATAGCCATAGCCATTGCAGCCATAGCCATAGCCATAGCAGCCATAGCCATTGCCACAGCATCCATAGCCATAGCCATAGCAGCCATAGCCATAGCCATAGCAGCCATCGCCATAGCCATAGCCATAGGAGTCATAGCCATAGCCATATCAGCCATAGCCATAGCTATAGCAGCCACAGCCATAGCAACCATAGCTATAGCCATAGCAGACATAGCCACAGCCATAGCAGCCATAGCCATAGCCACAGCAGCCGTAGCCATAACCATAGCAGCCATAGCCATAGACATACGAGCCATAGCCAATGCCATGGCCACAGCAGCCGTAGCCATGGCCACAGCCATAACAGCCATAGCAAGAGCCATAGGCATAGCAGCCATAGCTATATCCATTGCAGCCATAACCATAGCCATAGCAATAGCAGCCATAGACATAGCCATAGCCACAGTAGCCAACGCCATAGCCATAGCAGTTATAGCCATAGCCATAGCCATAGCCATAGCCATAGCCATAGCAGCAACAGCCATAGACATAGCAGCCATAGCAGCCATAGCCATAGCCATAGCAGCCATATCCATAGCCATAGCACGCATAGCGACAGCCATAGCAGCCGTAGCCATAGCTATAGCAGCCATAGCCGTAGCCATATCAGCCATAGCCATAGCCATAGCCATAGCCATAGCCACAGCAGCAACAGCCATAGCCATAGCAGCCATAGCAGCCATAGCCATAGCCATAGCAGCCATAGCCATAGCAATAGCACGCATAGCGATAGCCATAGCAGCCATAGCCATAGCCATAGGAGCTGTAGCCATAGCAATAGCACGCATAGCGATAGCCATAGCAGCCTAGCCATAGCCATAGCAGCCATAGCCATAGCCATAGTCATAGCAGCCATAGCGATAGCCATAGCAGCCGTAGCTATAGCCATAGCAGCGATAGACACAGCCATATCAGCCATTGCCGTAGCCATAGCCGTAGCCAGAGCAGCAATAGCCATAACCATACTAGCCACAGCCAAAGCTATAGCAGCGATAGTCATAGCCATAGCAGCCATAGCAGTCATAGCCATAGCCATAGCCATAGCAGATAGACGCAATAGCCGTAGCAACCATAGCCATAGCCGCCATAGCCATAGCCATAGCCATAGTAGCCATAGCCACAGCCATAGCAGCCATAGCCATAGCCATAGTCATAGCAGCCATAGCTATAGCCGTAGCAGCCACAGACATAGCCATTGAAGCCATAGCCATAGCCATAGCCATAGCCATAGCCATAGCAGCAATAGCCATAGCCATAGCAGCCATAGCAGCCATAGCCATAGCCATAGTCATAGCCATAGCCATAGCCATAGCAGCAACAGCCATAGACATAGCAGCCATAGCAGCCATAGCCATAGCCATAGCAGCCATAGCCATAGCCATAGCACGCATAGCGACAGCCATAGCAGCCGTAGCCATAGCTATAGCAGCCATAGCCGTAGCCATATCAGCCATAGCCATAGCCATAGCCATAGCCATAGCCACAACAGCAACAGCCATAGCCATAGCAGCCATAGCAGCCATAGCCATAGCCATAGCAGCCATAGCCATAGCAATAGCACGCATAGCGATAGCCATAGCAGCCATAGCCATAGCCATAGGAGCTGTAGCCATAGCAATAGCACGCATAGCGATAGCCATAGCAGCCTAGCCATAGCCATAGCAGCCATAGCCATAGCCATAGTCATAGCAGCCATAGCGATAGCCATAGCAGCCGTAGCTATAGCCATAGCAGCGATAGACACAGCCATATCAGCCATTGCCGTAGCCATAGCCGTAGCCAGAGCAGCAATAGCCATAACCATACTAGCCACAGCCAAAGCTATAGCAGCGATAGTCATAGCCATAGCGGCCATAGCAGCCATAGCCATAGCCATAGCCATAGCAGATAGACGCAATAGCCGTAGCAACCATAGCCATAGCAGCCATAGCCATAGCCATAGCCATAGTAGCCATAGCCACAGCCATAGCAGCCATAGCCATAGCCATAGTCATAGCAGCCATAGCTATAGCCGTAGCAGCCACAGACATAGCCATTGAAGCCATAGCCATAGCCATAGCCATAGCCATAGCCATAGCCATAGCAGCAACAGCCATAGCCATAGCAGCAATAGCAGCCATAGCCATAGCCATAGCAGCCATAGCCATAGCAATAGCACGCATAGCAATAGCCATAGCAGCCATAGCAGCCATAGCCATAGCCATAGCAGCCATAGCCATAGCCATAGCAGCCATAGCCGTAGCCATACGAGCCATAGCCAATGCCATAGCCACAGCAGAAATAGCCATAGCAATAGCCATAGCAGCCATAGCCATAGCAGCCATAGCCATAGCCATAGCAGCCATAGCCATAGCAATAGCACGCATAGCGATAGCCATAGTAGCCATAGCCATAGCCATAGCAGCCATAGCCATAGCCATAGCAGCCATAGCCATAGCCATAGCAGCCATAGCCGTAGCCATCGCAGCCATAGCCATAGCCATAGCCATAGCCAAAGCAGCAACAGCCATAGCCATAGCAGCCATAGCAGCCATAGCCATAGCCATAGCAGCCATAGCGATAACCATAGCAGCCATAGCCATATCCATAGGAGCCATTGCCATAGCCATAGCATTAGCAGCCATAGCCATAGCTATAGCAGCCATTGCCATAGCAGCCATAGGCATAGCCATAGCAGCCATAGCCATAGCCATACGAGCCATAGCCAATGCCATAGCCACAGCAGAAATAGCCATAGCAATAGCCATAGCAGCCATAGCCATAGCAGCCATAGCCATAGCCATAGCAGCCATAGCCGTAGCCATCGCAGCCATAGCCATAGCCATAGCCATAGGCATAGCAGCCACAGCCATAGCCATAGCAGCCATAGCAGCAACAGCCATAGCCATAGCAGCCATAGCCATAGCCATAGCACGCATAGCGACAGCCATAGCAGCCGTAGCCATAGCTATAGCAGCCATAGCCATAGCCATATCAGCCATAGCCATAGCCATAGCCATAGCAGCAATAGCCATAGTCATAGCAGGCATAGCCATAGCCATAGCAGCCATAGCCATGGCCATAGAAGCCATAGCCATATCCATAGGAGCCATAGCCATAGCCATAGCCTTAGCAGCCATAGCCATAGCCATAGCAGCCATAGCCATAGCTATAGCAGCCATGGCCATAGCAGCCATAGCCATAGCCATAGCAGCCATAGCCATAGCCACAGCAGCCATAGCCATAGCCATAGCATCCATAGCCATAGCCATAGCAGCTATAGCCACAGCCATATCAGCCATAGCCATAGCCAAAGCATCCATAGCCATTGCCACAGCATCCATAGCCATAGCCACAGCAGCCATAGCCACAGCCATAGCAGCCATTGCCATAGCCATAGCCATAGCAGCCATAGCCATAGCCATAGCAGCCATATACATAGCCATAGCCACAGCAGCCAATGCCATAGCCACAGCAGTTATAGCCATAGCCGTAGCAGCCATAGGCATAGCTATGCCAGCCATAGACATAGCCGCCATAGCCATAGCCATAGATGCCATAGTCATAGCCATAGCCATAGCTGTAGCCATAGCAGCAATAGCCATAGCCATAGCAACCATAGCAGCCATAGCCATAGCCATAGCAACCATAGCCATTGCCATAGCATCCATAGCCATAGCCATAGCAGCCATAGCCATAGCCATAGACGCCGTCGCCATAGCCATAGCCATTGGAGTCATAGCCATAGCCATATCAGCCATAGCCATAGCCATAGACGCCGTCGCCATAGCCATAGCCATAGGAGTCATAGCCATAGCCATATCAGCCATAGCCATAGCTATAGCAGCCATAGCCATAGCAACCATAGCTATAGCCATAGCCATAGCCATACGAGCCATAGCCAATGCCATAGCCACAGCAGCCGTAGCCATGGCCATAGCCATAACAGCCATAGCAAGAGCCATAGCCATAGCAGCCATAGCTATATCCATAGCAGCCATAGCCATAGCCATAGCAATAGCAGCCATAGACATAGCCATGGCCACAGTAGCCAACGCCATAGCCATAGCAGTTATACCATAGCCGTTGCAGCCATAGGCTTATCTGTACCATAGACATAGCAGCCTTAGCCATAGCCATAGCAGCCATAGGCATAGCCATAGCAGACATAGCCATAGCCATACGAGACATAGCCAATGCCATAGCCACAGCAGCCATAGCCATAGCCATAGCCATAGCCATAGCAGCCATAGCCATAGCAGCCATAGCCATAGCCATAGCAGCCATAGCCGTAGCCATCGCAGCCATAGCCATAGCCATAGCCATAGGCATAGCAGCAACAGCCATAGCCATAGCAGCCATAGCAGCAACAGCATAGCCATAGCAGCCATAGCCATAGCCATAGCACGCATAGCGACAGCCATAGCAGCCGTAGCCATAGCTACAGCAGCCATAGCCATAGCCATATCAGCCATAGCCATAGCCATAGCCATAGCAGCAATAGCCATAGTCATAGCAGCCATAGCCATAGCCATAGCAGCCATAGCCATGGCCATAGCAGCCATAGCCATATCCATAGGAGCCATAGCCATAGCCATAGCCTCAGCAGCCATAGCCATAGCCATAGCAGCCATAGCCATAGCTATAGCAGCCATGGCCATAGCAGCCATAGCCATAGCCATAGCAGCCATAGCCATAGCCATAGCAGCCATAGCCGTAGCCATCGCAGCCATAGCCATAGCCATAGCCATAGCCATAGCAGCAACAGCTATAGCCATAGCAGCCATAGCAGCCATAGCCATAGCCATAGCAGCCATAGCCATAGCCATAGCACGCATAGCGACAGCCATAGCAGCCGTAGCCATAGCTATAGCAGCCATAGCCATAGCCATAACAGCCATAGCCATAGCCATAGCCATAGCAGCAATAGCCATAGTCATAGCAGCCACAGCCATAGCCATAGCAGCCATAGCCATGGCCATAGCAGACATAGCCATATCCATAGGAGCCATAGCCATAGCCATTGACTTAGCAGCCATAGCCATAGCCATAGCAGCCATAGCCATAGCATTAGCACGCATAGCGATAGCCATAGCAGCCATAGCAATAGCATTAGCACGCATAGCGATAGCCATAGCAGCCGCAGCCATAGCCATAGCAGCCATAGCCATAGCCATAGCAGCCATAGCCATAGCCATAGCAGCCATAGCCATAGCCATAGCAGCCATAGCCGTAGCCATCGCAGCCATAGCCATAGCCATAGCCATAACCATAGCAGCAACAGCCATAGCCATAGCAGCCATAGCAGCCATAGCCATAGCCATAGCAGCCATAGCCATAGCCATAGCAGACATAGACATAGCCATAGCAGCCATAGCCATAACCATAGCATCCATAGCCATATCCATAGGAGCCATTGCCATAGCCATAGCATTAGCAGCCATAGCCATAGCTATAGCAGCCATTGCCATAGCAGCCATAGGCATAGCCATAGCAGCCATAGCCATAGCCATACGAGCCATAGCCATAGCCATAGCCATAGCAGTCATAGCCATAGCCATAGCACGCATAGCGACAGCCATAGCCATATCCATAGGAGCCATAGCCATAGCAGCCATAGCCATAGCAATGTCACGCATAGCATTAGCCATAGCAGCCGCAGCCATAGCCATAGCAGCCGCAGCCATAGCCATAGCAGCCATAGCCGTAGCCATAGCAGACATAGCCATAGCCATAGCAGCCGTAGCCGTAGCCATCGCAGCCATAGCCATAGCCATAGCCATAGCCATAGCCATAGCAGCCATAGCCATAGCCATATCAGCCATAGCCATAGCTATAGCAGCCATAGCCATAGCAGCCATAGCCATAGCCATAGCAGCCATAGCTATATCAATAGCAGCCATAGCCATAGCCATACCAGCCATAGTCATAGCCATAGCAGCCCTAGCAGCCGTAGCAGCCAGAGCCAGAGCCATCGCAGCCATAGCCATAGCCATAGCTGTACCCATAGCCGCAATAGCCATAGCCATAGCAGCCATAGCCAAAGCCGTACCAGCCGTAGCCATAGCCATAGCAGCCATAGCCATAGCCATAGCACGCATAGCGACAGCCATAGCAGCCGTAGCCATAGCTATAGCAGCCATAGCCATAGCCATATCAGCCATAGCCATAGCCATAGCCATAGCAGCAATAGCCATAGTCATAGCAGCCATAGACATAGCCATAGCAGCCATAGCCATGGCCATAGCAGCCATAGCCATATCCATAGGAGCCATAGCCATAGCCATAGCCACAGCAGCCAATGCCATAGCCACAGCAGTTATAGCCATAGCCGTAGCAGCCATAGGCATAGCTATGCCAGCCATAGACATAGCAGACATAGCCATAGCCATAGCTGCCATAGTCATAGCCATAGCCATAGCAGTAGCCATAGCAGCAATAGCCATAGCCATGGCAGCCATCGCAGCCATAGCCATAGCCATAGCCATAGCCATAGTCATAGCAGCAACAGCCATTGCCATAGCAGCCATAGCAGCCATAGCCATAGCCATAGCAGCCATAGCCATAGCAACAGCACGCATAGCGATAGCCATAGCAGCCATAGCCATAGCAATAGCACGCATAGCGATAGCCATAGCAGCCGCAGCCATAGCCATAGCAGCCATAGCCATAGCCATAGTAGCCATAGCCATAGCCATAGCAGCCATAGCCATAGCCATAGCAGCCATAGCCGTAGCCATCGCAGCCATAGCCATAGCCATAGCCATAGCCATAGCAGCAACAGCCATAGACATAGCAGCCATAGCAGCCATAGCCATAGCCATAGTCATAGCAGCCATAGCTATAGCCGTAGCAGCCACAGACATAGCCATAGAAGCCATAGCCATAGCCATAGCCATAGCCATAGCCATAGCAGCAATAGCCATAGCCATAGCAGCCATAGCATCCATAGCCATAGCCATAGCACGCATAGTGATAGCCATAGCAGCGGTAGCTATAGCCATAGCAGCGATAGACACAGCCATATAAGCCATTGCCGTAGCCATATCCACAGCAGCCATAGCCAGAGCCACAGCCATAGCAGCCATAGCCATAGCCATAGCAGGCATAGCTATAGCCATAGCGGCCATAGAAGCCATAGCCGTAGCCATAGCCATAGTCATACCAGCCATAGCCATAGCCATAGCAGCCATAGCCATAGACATACGAGCCATAGCCAATGCCATAGCCGCAGCAGCCATAGCCATAGCCACAGCCATATCAGCCATAGCCATAGCTATAGCAGCCATAGCCATAGCAACCATAGCTATAGCCATAGCAGACATAGCCACAGCCATAGCAGCCATAGCCATAGCCACAGCAGCCGTAGCCATAACCATAGCAGCCATAGCCATAGCCATACGAGCCATAGCCAATGCCATAGCCACAGCAGCCGTAGCCATGGCCACAGCCATAACAGCCATAGCAAGAGCCATAGCCATAGCAGCCATAGCTATATCCATAGCAGCCATAGCCATAGCCATAGCAATAGCAGCCATAGACATAGCCATAGCCACAGTAGCCAACGCCATAGTCAGAGCAGTTATAGCCATAGCCGTTGCAGCCATAGGCATATCTATACCATAGACATAGCAGCCTTAGCCATAGCCATAGCAGCCATAGCCATAGCCGTAGCAGCCATATCCGTAGCCATCGCAGGCATAGCCATAGGCATAGCCATCGCCATAGCAGCAATAGCAATAGCCACAGCAGCCATAGCAGACATAGCCATGGCCATACGAGCCATAGCCAATGCCATAGCCACAGTAGCCATAGCCATAGCCACAGCCATAGCAGCCATAGAAATAGCCATAGCCATAGCAGCCATAGCTATATCCATAGCAGCAGTATCCACAGCCATAGCAGCCATAGGCATAGATATAGGAGCCATAGCCATAGCAATAGCACGCATAGCGATAGCCAGAGCAGCCTAGCCATAACCATACCAGACATAGCCATAGCCATAGCCATATCAGCCATAGCCATAGCCATACCCATAACAGCCATAGCCATGGACATAGCAGCCATAGCCATAGCCATAGCAGACATAGCGATAGCCATAGCAGCCATAGCCATGGCCATAGCAGCCATAGCCATATCCATAGGAGCCATAGCCATAGCCATAGCCTTAGCAGCCATAGCCATAGCCATAGCAGCCATAGCCATAGCTATAGCAGCCATGGCCATAGCAGCCATTGCCATAGCCATAGCAGCCATAGCCATAGCCATAGCAGCCATAGCCATAGCCATAGCAGCCATAGCCATAGCCATAGCAGCCATAGCCACAGCCATATCAGCCATAGCCATAGCCAAAGCATCCATAGCCATTGCCACAGCATCCATAGCCATAGCAACAGCAGCCATAGCCACAGCCATAGCAGCCATCGCCATAGCCATAGCCATAGCAGCCATATACATAGCCATAGCCACAGCAGCCAATGCCATAGCCACAGCAGTTATAGCCATAGCCGTAGCAGCCATAGGCATAGCTATGCCAGCCATAGACATAGCAGCCATAGCCATAGCCACAGCAGCCGTAGCCATAACCATAGCAGCCATAGCCATAGACATACGAGCCATAGCCAATGCCATGGCCACAGCAGCCGTAGCCATGGCCACAGCCATAACAGCCATAGCAAGAGCCATAGGCATAGCAGCCATAGCTATATCCATTGCAGCCATAATCATAGCCATAGCAATAGCAGCCATAGACATAGCCATAGCCACAGTAGCCAACGCCATAGCCATAGCAGTTATAGCCATAGCCGATGCAGACATAGGCATATCTATACCATAGACATAGCAGCCATAGCCATAGCCATAGCCATAGCAGCCATAGACATAGCCATAGCCACAGTAGCCAACGCCATAGCCATAGCAGTTATAGCCACAGCCGTTGCAGCCATAGGCATATCTATACCATAGACATAGCAGCCTTAGCCATAGCCATAGCAGCCATAGCCATAGCCATAGCAGCCATATCCGTAGCCATCGCAGGCATAGCCATAGGCATAGCCATCGCCATAGCAGCAATAGCAATAGCCATAGCAGCCATAGCAGACGTGGCCATGGCCATACGAGCCATAGCCAATGCCATAGCCACAGTAGCCATAGCCATAGCCACAGCCATAGCAGCCATAGCCATAGCCATAGTACGCATAGCGACAGCCATAGCAGCCGTAGCCATAGCTATAGCAGCCATAGCCACAGCCATATCAGCCATAGCCATAGCCATAGCCATAGCCATAGCCATAGCCATAGCAGCAACAGCCATAGACATAGCAGCCATAGCAGCCATAGCCATAGCCATAGCAGCCATATCCATAGCCATAGCACGCATAGCGACAGCCATAGCAGCCGTAGCCATAGCTATAGCAGCCATAGCCGTAGCCATATCAGCCATAGCCATAGCCATAGCCATAGCCATAGCCACAGCAGCAACAGCCATAGCCATAGCAGCCATAGCAGCCATAGCCATAGCCATAGCAGCCATAGCCATAGCAATAGCACGCATAGCGATAGCCATAGCAGCCATAGCCATAGCCATAGGAGCTGTAGCCATAGCAATAGCACGCATAGCGATAGCCATAGCAGCCTAGCCATAGCCATAGCAGCCATAGCCATAGCCATAGTCATAGCAGCCATAGCGATAGCCATAGCAGCCGTAGCTATAGCCATAGCAGCGATAGACACAGCCATATCAGCCATTGCCGTAGCCATAGCCGTAGCCAGAGCAGCAATAGCCATAACCATACTAGCCACAGCCAAAGCTATAGCAGCGATAGTCATAGCCATAGCAGCCATAGCAGTCATAGCCATAGCCATAGCCATAGCAGATAGACGCAATAGCCGTAGCAACCATAGCCATAGCAGCCATAGCCATAGCCATAGCCATAGTAGCCATAGCCACAGCCATAGCAGCCATAGCCATAGCCATAGTCATAGCAGCCATAGCTATAGCCGTAGCAGCCACAGACATAGCCATTGAAGCCATAGCCATAGCCATAGCCATAGCCATAGCCATAGCAGCAATAGCCATAGCCATAGCAGCCATAGCAGCCATAGCCATAGCCATAGCCATAGCCATAGCCATAGCCATAGCAGCAACAGCCATAGACATAGCAGCCATAGCAGCCATAGCCATAGCCATAGCAGCCATAGCCATAGCCATAGCACGCATAGCGACAGCCATAGCAGCCGTAGCCATAGCTATAGCAGCCATAGCCGTAGCCATATCAGCCATAGCCATAGCCATAGCCATAGCCATAGCCACAACAGCAACAGCCATAGCCATAGCAGCCATAGCAGCCATAGCCATAGCCATAGCAGCCATAGCCATAGCAATAGCACGCATAGCGATAGCCATAGCAGCCATAGCCATAGCCATAGGAGCTGTAGCCATAGCAATAGCACGCATAGCGATAGCCATAGCAGCCTAGCCATAGCCATAGCAGCCATAGCCATAGCCATAGTCATAGCAGCCATAGCGATAGCCATAGCAGCCGTAGCTATAGCCATAGCAGCGATAGACACAGCCATATCAGCCATTGCCGTAGCCATAGCCGTAGCCAGAGCAGCAATAGCCATAACCATACTAGCCACAGCCAAAGCTATAGCAGCGATAGTCATAGCCATTGCGGCCATAGCAGCCATAGCCATAGCCATAGCCATAGCAGATAGACGCAATAGCCGTAGCAACCATAGCCATAGCAGCCATAGCCATAGCCATAGCCATAGTAGCCATAGCCACAGCCATAGCAGCCATAGCCATAGCCATAGTCATAGCAGCCATAGCTATAGCCGTAGCAGCCACAGACATAGCCATTGAAGCCATAGCCATAGCCATAGCCATAGCAGCCATAGCCATAGCCATAGCAGCCATAGCCATAGCAATAGCACGCATAGCGATAGCCATAGTAGCCATAGCCATAGCCATAGCAGCCATAGCCATAGCCATAGCAGCCATAGCCATAGCCATAGCAGCCATAGCCGTAGCCATCGCAGCCATAGCCATAGCCATAGCCATAGCCAAAGCAGCAACAGCCATAGCCATAGCAGCCATAGCAGCCATAGCCATAGCCATAGCAGCCATAGCCATAACCATAGCAGCCATAGCCATATCCATAGGAGCCATTGCCATAGCCATAGCATTAGCAGCCATAGCCATAGCTATAGCAGCCATTGCCATAGCAGCCATAGGCATAGCCATAGCAGCCATAGCCATAGCCATACGAGCCATAGCCAATGCCATAGCCACAGCAGAAATAGCCATAGCAATAGCCATAGCAGCCATAGCCATAGCAGCCATAGCCATAGCCATAGCAGCCATAGCCGTAGCCATCGCAGCCATAGCCATAGCCATAGCCATAGGCATAGCAGCCACAGCCATAGCCATAGCAGCCATAGCAGCAACAGCCATGGCCATAGCAGCCATAGCCATAGCCATAGCACGCATAGCGACAGCCATAGCAGCCGTAGCCATAGCTATAGCAGCCATAGCCATAGCCATATCAGCCATAGCCATAGCCATAGCCATAGCAGCAATAGCCATAGTCATAGCAGGCATAGCCATAGCCATAGCAGCCATAGCCATGGCCATAGAAGCCATAGCCATATCCATAGGAGCCATAGCCATAGCCATAGCCTTAGCAGCCATAGCCATAGCCATAGCAGCCATAGCCATAGCTATAGCAGCCATGGCCATAGCAGCCACAGCCATAGCCATAGCAGCCATAGCCATAGCCACAGCAGCCATAGCCATAGCCACAGCAGCCATAGCCACAGCCATAGCAGCCATTGCCATAGCCATAGCCATAGCAGCCACAGCCATAGCCATAGCAGCCATAGCAGCAACAGCCATGGCCATAGCAGCCATAGCCATAGCCATAGCACGCATAGCGACAGCCATAGCAGCCGTAGCCATAGCTATAGCAGCCATAGCCATAGCCATATCAGCCATAGCCATAGCCATAGCCATAGCAGCAATAGCCATAGTCATAGCAGGCATAGCCATAGCCATAGCAGCCATAGCCATGGCCATAGAAGCCATAGCCATATCCATAGGAGCCATAGCCATAGCCATAGCCTTAGCAGCCATAGCCATAGCCATAGCAGCCATAGCCATAGCTATAGCAGCCATGGCCATAGCAGCCACAGCCATAGCCATAGCAGCCATAGCCATAGCCACAGCAGCCATAGCCATAGCCATAGCATCCATAGCCATAGCCATAGCAGCCATAGCCATAGCCATATCAGCCATAGCCATAGCCAAAGCATCCATAGCCATTGCCACAGCATCCATAGCCATAGCCACAGCAGCCATAGCCACAGCCATAGCAGCCATTGCCATAGCCATAGCCATAGCAGCCATAGCCATAGCCATAGCAGCCATAGCAGACGTGGCCATGGCCATACGAGCCATAGCCAATGCCATAGCCACAGTAGCCATAGCCATAGCCACAGCCATAGCAGCCATAGCCATAGCCATAGTACGCATAGCGACAGCCATAGCAGCCGTAGCCATAGCTATAGCAGCCATTGCCATAGCAGCCATAGGCATAGCCATAGCAGCCATAGCCATAGCCATACGAGCCATAGCCATAGCCATAGCAGTCATAGCCATAGCCATAGCACGCATAGCGACAGCCATAGCCATATCCATAGGAGCCATAGCCATAGCAGCCATACCCATAGCAATGTCACGCATAGCATTAGCCATAGCAGCCGCAGCCATAGCCATAGCAGCCGTAGCCATAGCCATAGCAGCCATAGCCATAGCCATAGCAGACATAGCCATAGCCATAGCAGCCGTAGCCGTAGCCATCGCCGCCATAGCGATAGCCATAGCCATAGCCATAGCCATAGCAGCCATAGCCATAGCCATATCAGCCATAGCCATAGCTATAGCAGCCATAGCCATAGCAGCCATAGCCATAGCCATAGCAGCCATAGCTATATCAATAGCAGCCATAGCCATAGCCATACCAGCCATAGTCATAGCCATAGCAGCCCTAGCAGCCGTAGCAGCCATAGCCAGAGCCATCGCAGCCATAGCCATAGCCATAGCTGTACCCATAGCAGCAATAGCCATAGCCATAGCAGCCATAGCCAAAGCCGTACCAGCCGTAGCCATAGCCATAGCCATAGCACGCATAGCGACAGCCATAGCAGCCGTAGCCATAGCTATTGCAGCCATAGCCATAGCCACATCAGCCATAGCCATAGCCATAGCCATAGCAGCAATAGCCATAGTCATAGCAGCCATAGACATAGCCATAGCAGCCACAGCCATGGCCATAGCAGCCATAGCCATATCCATAGGAGCCATAGCCATAGCCATAGCCACAGCAGCCAATGCCATAGCCACAGCAGTTATAGCCATAGCTGTAGCAGCCATAGGCATAGCTATGCCAGCCATAGACATAGCAGACATAGCCATAGCCATAGCTGCCATAGTCATAGCCATAGCCATAGCAGTAGCCATAGCAGACATAGCCACAGCCATAGCAGCCATAGCCATACCCATAACAGCCATAGCCATGGACATAGCAGCCATAGCCATAGCCATAGCAGACATAGCGATAGCCATAGCAGCCGTAGCCATAGCTATAGCAGCCATAGCCATAGCCATAACAGCCATAGCCATAGCCATAGCCATAGCAGCAATAGCCATAGTCATAGCAGCCACAGCCATAGCCATAGCAGCCATAGCCATGGCCATAGCAGACATAGCCATATCCATAGGAGCCATAGCCATAGCCATTGACTTAGCAGCCATAGCCATAGCCATAGCAGCCATAGCCATAGCAATAGCACGCATAGCGATAGCCATAGCAGCCATAGCCATAGCAATAGCACGCATAGCGATAGCCATAGCAGCCGCAGCCATAGCCATAGCAGCCATAGCCATAGCCATAGCAGCCATAGCCATAGCCATATCAGCCATAGCCATAGCCATAGCCATAGCCATAGCCACAGCAGCAACAGCCATAGCCATAGCAGCCATAGCAGCCATAGCCATAGCCATAGCAGCCATAGCCATAGCAATAGCACGCATAGCGATAGCCATAGCAGCCATAGCCATAGCCATAGGAGCTGTAGCCATAGCAATAGCACGCATAGCGATAGCCATAGCAGCCTAGCCATAGCCATAGCAGCCATAGCCATAGCCATAGTCATAGCAGCCATAGCGATAGCCATAGCAGCCGTAGCTATAGCCATAGCAGCGATAGACACAGCCATATCAGCCATTGCCGTAGCCATAGCCGTAGCCACAGCAGCAATAGCCATAACCATACTAGCCACAGCCAAAGCTATAGCAGCGATAGTCATAGCCATAGCAGCCATAGCAGCCATAGCCATAGCCATAGCCATAGCAGATAGACGCAATAGCCGTAGCAACCATAGCCATAGCAGCCATAGACATAGCCATAGCCATAGTAGCCATAGCCACAGCCATAGCAGCCATAGCCATAGCCATAGTCATAGCAGCCATAGCTATAGCCGTAGCAGCCACAGACATAGCCATAGAAGCCATAGCCGTAGCCATAGCCATAGCCATAGCCATAGCAGCATTAGCCATAGCCATAGCAGCCATAGCAGCCATAGCCATAGCCATAGCACGCATAGTGATAGCCATAGCAGCCGTAGCTATAGCCATAGCAGCGATAGACACAGCCATATAAGCCATTGCCGTAGCCATAGCCACAGCAGCCATAGCCAGAGCCACAGCCATAGCAGCCATTGCCATAGCAGCCATAGGCATAGCCATAGCAGCCATTGCCATAGCAGCCATAGGCATAGCCATAGCAGCCATAGCCATAGCCATACGAGCCATAGCCATAGCCATAGCAGTCATAGCCATAGCCATAGCACGCATAGCGACAGCCATAGCCATATCCATAGGAGCCATAGCCATAGCAGCCATAGCCATAGCAATGCCACGCATAGCATTAGCCATAGCAGCCGCAGCCATAGCCATAGCAGCCGTAGCCATAGCTATAGCAGCCATAGCCATAGCAGCCATAGCCATAGCCATAGCAGCCATAGCTATATCAATAGCAGCCATAGCCATAGCCATACCAGCCATAGTCATAGCCATAGCAGCCCTAGCAGCCGTAGCAGCCATAGCCAGAACCATCGCAGCCATAGCCATAGCCACAGCTGTACCCATAGCAGCAATAGCCATAGCCATAGCAGCCATAGCCATAGCCGTACCAGCCGTAGCCATAGCCATAGCAGCCATAGCCATAGCCATAGCACGCATAGCGACAGCCATAGCAGCCGTAGCCATAGCCGTAGCCATATCAGCCATAGCCATAGCCATAGCCATAGCCATAGCCACAGCAGCAACAGCCATAGCCATAGCAGCCATAGCAGCCATAGCCATAGCCATAGCAGCCATAGCCATAGCAATAGCACGCATAGCGATAGCCATAGCAGCCATAGCCATAGCCATAGGAGCTGTAGCCATAGCAATAGCACGCATAGCGATAGCCATAGCAGCCTAGCCATAGCCATAGCAGCCATAGCCATAGCCATAGTCATAGCAGCCATAGCGATAGCCATAGCAGCCGTAGCTATAGCCATAGCAGCGATAGACACAGCCATATCAGCCATTGCCGTAGCCATAGCCGTAGCCAGAGCAGCAATAGCCATAACCATACTAGCCACAGCCAAAGCTATAGCAGCGATAGTCATAGCCATAGCAGCCATAGCAGCCATAGCCATAGCCATAGCAGCCATATCCGTAGCCATCGCAGGCATAGCCACAGGCATGGCCATCGCCATAGCAGCAATAGTAATAGCCATAGCAGCCATAGCAGACATAGCCATGGCCATACGAGCCATAGCCAATGCCATAGCCGCAGTAGCCATAGCCATAGCCACAGCCATAGCAGCCATAGCCATAGCCATAGCCATAGCAGCCATGGCAGCCATAGCCATAGCCATGGCAGCCATAGCCATAGCCATAGCACGCATAGCGACGGCTATAGCAGCCGTAGCCATAGCTATAGCAGGCATAGCCATAGCCATATCAGCCATAGCCATAGCCATAGCCACATCCATAGCCATAGGCATAGCAGCAACAGCCATAGCCATAGGAGCCATAGCAGCCATAGCCATAGCCATAGCAGCCATAGCCATAGCAGTAGCACGCATAGCAATAGCCATAGCAGCCATAGCCATAGCAATAGCACGCATAGCGAAAGCCATAGCAGCCGCAGCCATAGCCATAGCAGCCATAGCCATAGCCATAGCAGCCATAGCCATAGGCATAGCAGCCATAGCCATAGCCACAGCAGCCATAGCCGTAGCCATCGCAGCCATAGCCATAGCCATAGCCATAGCCATAGCAGCAACAGCCATAGCCATAGCAGCCATAGCAGCAACAGCCACAGCCATAGCAGCCATAGCCATAGCCATAGCACGCATAGCGACAGCCATAGCAGCCGTAGCCATAGCTATAGCAGCCATAGCCATAGCCATATCAGCCATAGCCATAGCCATAGCCATAGCCATAGCAGCAATAGCCATAGTCATAGCAGCCATAGCCATAGCCATAGCAGCCATTGCCATAGCCGCAGCCATAGCAGCCATAGCCATAGCCATATCAGCCATAGCCATAGCTATAGCAGCCATAGCCATAGTAGCCATAGCCATAGCCATAGCAGCCATAGCTATATCAATAGCAGCCATAGCCATAGCCATACCAGCCATAGTCATAGCCATAGCAGCCCTAGCAGCCGTAGCAGCCATAGCCAGAGCCATCGCAGCCATAGCCATAGCCATAGCTGTACCCATAGCAGCAATAGCCATAGCCATAGCAGAAATAGCCATAGCCGTACCAGCCGTAGCCATAGCCATAGCAGCCATAGCCATAGCCATAGCACGCATAGCGACAGCCATAGCAGCCGTAGCCATAGCTATAGCAGCCATAGCCATAGCCATATCAGCCATAGCCATAGCCATAGCCATAGCAGCAATAGCCATAGTCATAGCAACCATAGCCATAGCCATAGCAGCCATAGCCATGGCCATAGCAGCCATAGCCGTATCCATAGGAGCCATAGCCATAACCATAGCCACAGCAGCCAATGCCATAGCCAGAGCAGTTATAGCCATAGCCGTAGCAGCCATAGGCATAGCTATGCCAGCCATAGACATAGCAGACATAGCCATAGCCATAGCTACCATAGTCATAGCCATAGCCATAGCCGTAGCCATAGCAGCAATAGCCATAGCCATAGCAGCCATCGCAGCCATAGACATAGCCATAGCCATAGCCATAGTCATAGCAGCAACAGCCATAGCCATAGCAGCCATAGCAGCCATAGCCATAGCCATAGCAGCCATAGCCATAGCCATAGCAGCCATAGCCATAGCCATAGCAGCCATAGCCGTAGCCATCGCAGCCATAGCCATAGCCATAGCCATAGCCATAGCAGCAACAGCCATAGACATAGCAGCCATAGCAGCCATAGCCATAGCCATAGCAGCCATAGCCATAGCCATAGCACGCATAGCGACAGCCATAGCAGCCGTAGCCATAGCTATAGCAGCCATTGCCATAGCCATATCAGCCATAGCCATAGCCATAGCCATAGCCATAGCCACAGCAGCAACAGCCATAGCCATAGCAGACATAGCAGCCATAGCCATAGCCATAGCAGCCATAGCCATAGCAATAGCACGCATAGCGATAGCCATAGCAGCCATAGCCATAGCCATAGGAGCTGTAGCCATAGCAATAGCACGCATAGCGATAGCCATAGCAGCCTAGCCATAGCCATAGCAGCCATAGCCATAGCCATAGTCATAGCAGCCATAGCGATAGCCATAGCAGCCGTAGCTATAGCCATAGCAGCGATAGACACAGCCATATCAGCCATTGCCGTAGCCATAGCCGTAGCCAGAGCAGCAATAGCCATAACCATACTAGCCACAGCCAAAGCTATAGCAGCGATAGTCATAGCCATAGCAGCCATAGCAGCCATAGCCATAGCCATAGCCATAGCAGATAGACGCAATAGCCGTAGCAACCATAGCCATAGCAGCCATAACCATAGCCATAGCCATAGTAGCCATAGCCACAGCCACAGCAGCCATAGCCATAGCCATAGTCATAGCAGCCATAGCTATAGCCGTAGCAGCCACAGACATAGCCATAGAAGCCATAGCCATAGCCATAGCCATAGCCATAGCCATAGCAGCAATAGCCATAGCCATAGCAGCCATAGCAGCCATAGCTATATCCATAGCAGCAGTATCCACAGCCATAGCAGTCATAGGCATAGATATAGGAGCCATAGCCATAGCAATAGCACGCATAGCGATAGCCAGAGCAGCCTAGCCATAGCCATACCAGACATAGCCATAGGCATAGCAGCAACAGCCATAGCCATAGCAGCCATAGCAGCAACAGCCATAGCCATAGCAGACATAGCCATAGCCATAGCACGCATAGCGACAGCCATAGCAGCCGTAGCCACAGCTATAGCAGCCATAGCCATAGCCATATCAGCCATAGCCATAGCCATAGCCATAGCAGCCATAGCCATGGCCATAGCAGCCATAGCCATATCCATAGGAGCCATAGCCATAGCCATAGCCTTAGCAGCCATAGCCATAGCCATAGCAGCCATAGCCATAGCTATAGCAGCCATGGCCATAGCAGCCATTGCCATAGCCATAGCAGCCATAGCCATAGCCATAGCAGCCATAGCCATAGCCATAGCAGCCATAGCCATAGCCATAGCAGCCATAGCCACAGCCATATCAGCCACAGCCATAGCCAAAGCATCCATAGCCATTGCCACAGCATCCATAGCCATAGCAACAGCAGCCATAGCCACAGCCATAGCAGCCATCGCCATAGCCATAGCCATAGCAGCCATATACATAGCCATAGCCACAGCAGCCAATGCCATAGCCACAGCAGTTATAGCCATAGCCGTAGCAGCCATAGGCATAGCTATGCCAGCCATAGACATAGCAGCCATAGCCAGAGCCATAGCTGCCATAGTCATAGCCATATCAGCCATAGCCATAGCCAAAGCATCCATAGCCATTGCCACAGCATCCATAGCCATAGCCACAGCAGCCATAGCCACAGCCATAGCAGCCATCGCCATAGCCATAGCCATTGCAGCCATAGCCATAGCCATAGCAGCCATAGCCATTGCCACAGCATCCATAGCCATAGCCATAGCAGCCATAGCCATAGCCATAGCAGCCATCGCCATAGCCATAGCCATAGGAGTCATAGCCATAGCCATATCAGCCATAGCCATAGCTATAGCAGCCATAGCCATAGCAACCATAGCTATAGCCATAGCAGACATAGCCACAGCCATAGCAGCCATAGCCATAGCCACAGCAGCCGTAGCCATAACCATAGCAGCCATAGCCATAGACATACGAGCCATAGCCAATGCCATGGCCACAGCAGCCGTAGCCATGGCCACAGCCATAACAGCCATAGCAAGAGCCATAGGCATAGCAGCCATAGCTATATCCATTGCAGCCATAACCATAGCCATAGCAATAGCAGCCATAGACATAGCCATAGCCACAGTAGCCAACGCCATAGCCATAGCAGTTATAGCCATAGCCGATGCAGACATAGGCATATCTATACCATAGACATAGCAGCCATAGCCATAGCCATAGCCATAGCAGCCATAGACATAGCCATAGCCACAGTAGCCAACGCCATAGCCATAGCAGTTATAGCCACAGCCGTTGCAGCCATAGGCATATCTATACCATAGACATAGCAGCCTTAGCCATAGCCATAGCAGCCATAGCCATAGCCATAGCAGCCATATCCGTAGCCATCGCAGGCATAGCCATAGGCATAGCCATCGCCATAGCAGCAATAGCAATAGCCATAGCAGCCATAGCAGACGTGGCCATGGCCATACGAGCCATAGCCAATGCCATAGCCACAGTAGCCATAGCCATAGCCACAGCCATAGCAGCCATAGTCATAGCCATAGTACGCATAGCGACAGCCATAGCAGCCGTAGCCATAGCTATAGCAGCCATAGCCACAGCCATATCAGCCATAGCCATAGCCATAGCCATAGCCATAGCCATAGCCATAGCAGCAACAGCCATAGACATAGCAGCCATAGCAGCCATAGCCATAGCCATAGCAGCCATATCCATAGCCATAGCACGCATAGCGACAGCCATAGCAGACGTAGCCATAGCTATAGCAGCCATAGCCGTAGCCATATCAGCCATAGCCATAGCCATAGCCATAGCCATAGCCACAGCAGCAACAGCCATAGCCATAGCAGCCATAGCAGCCATAGCCATAGCCATAGCAGCCATAGCCATAGCAATAGCACGCATAGCGATAGCCATAGCAGCCATAGCCATAGCCATAGGAGCTGTAGCCATAGCAATAGCACGCATAGCGATAGCCATAGCAGCCTAGCCATAGCCATAGCAGCCATAGCCATAGCCATAGTCACAGCAGCCATAGCGATAGCCATAGCAGCCGTAGCTATAGCCATAGCAGCGATAGACACAGCCATAACAGCCATTGCCGTAGCCATAGCCGTAGCCAGAGCAGCAATAGCCATAACCATACTAGCCACAGCCAAAGCTATAGCAGCGATAGTCATAGCCATAGCAGCCATAGCAGTCATAGCCATAGCCATAGCCATAGCAGATAGACGCAATAGCCGTAGCAACCATAGCCATAGCCGCCATAGCCATAGCCATAGCCATAGTAGCCATAGCCACAGCCATAGCAGCCATAGCCATAGCCAAAGCATCCATAGCCATTGCCACAGCATCCATAGCCATAGCAACAGCAGCCATAGCCACAGCCATAGCAGCCATCGCCATAGCCATAGCCATAGCAGCCATATACATAGCCATAGCCACAGCAGCCAATGCCATAGCCACAGCAGTTATAGCCATAGCCGTAGCAGCCATAGGCATAGCTATGCCAGCCATAGACATAGCAGCCATAGCCATAGCCATAGCTGCCATAGTCATAGCCATATCAGCCATAGCCATAGCCAAAGCATCCATAGCCATTGCCACAGCATCCATAGCCATAGCCACAGCAGCCATAGCCACAGCCATAGCAGCCATCGCCATAGCCATAGCCATTGCAGCCATAGCCATAGCCATAGCAGCCATAGCCATTGCCACAGCATCCATAGCCATAGCCATAGCAGCCATAGCCATAGCCATAGCAGCCATCGCCATAGCCATAGCCATAGGAGTCATAGCCATAGCCATATCAGCCATAGCCATAGCTATAGCAGCCATAGCCATAGCAACCATAGCTATAGCCATAGCAGACATAGCCACAGCCATAGCAGCCATAGCCATAGCCACAGCAGCCGTAGCCATAACCATAGCAGCCATAGCCATAGACATACGAGCCATAGCCAATGCCATGGCTACAGCAGCCGTAGCCATGGCCACAGCCATAACAGCCATAGCAAGAGCCATAGGCATAGCAGCCATAGCTATATCCATTGCAGCCATAACCATAGCCATAGCAATAGCAGCCATGGACATAGCCATAGCCACAGTAGCCAACGCCATAGCCATAGCAGTTATAGCCATAGCCATAGCCATAGCCATAGCCATAGCCATAGCAGCAACAGCCATAGACATAGCAGCCATAGCAGCCATAGCCATAGCCATAGCAGCCATATCCATAGCCATAGCACGCATAGCGACAGCCATAGCAGCCGTAGCCATAGCTATAGCAGCCATAGCCGTAGCCATATCAGCCATAGCCATAGCCATAGCCATAGCCATAGCCACAGCAGCAACAGCCATAGCCATAGCAGCCATAGCAGCCATAGCCATAGCCATAGCAGCCATAGCCATAGCAATAGCACGCATAGCGATAGCCATAGCAGCCATAGCCATAGCCATAGGAGCTGTAGCCATAGCAATAGCACGCATAGCGATAGCCATAGCAGCCTAGCCATAGCCATAGCAGCCATAGCCATAGCCATAGTCATAGCAGCCATAGCGATAGCCATAGCAGCCGTAGCTATAGCCATAGCAGCGATAGACACAGCCATATCAGCCATTGCCGTAGCCATAGCCGTAGCCAGAGCAGCAATAGCCATAACCATACTAGCCACAGCCAAAGCTATAGCAGCGATAGTCATAGCCATAGCAGCCATAGCAGTCATAGCCATAGCCATAGCCATAGCAGATAGACGCAATAGCCGTAGCAACCATAGCCATAGCCGCCATAGCCATAGCCATAGCCATAGTAGCCATAGCCACAGCCATAGCAGCCATAGCCATAGCCATAGTCATAGCAGACATAGCTATAGCCGTAGCAGCCACAGACATAGCCATTGAAGCCATAGCCATAGCCATAGCCATAGCCATAGCCATAGCAGCAATAGCCATAGCCATAGCAGCCATAGCAGCCATAGCCATAGCCATAGTCATAGCCATAGCCATAGCCATAGCAGCAACAGCCATAGACATAGCAGCCATAGCAGCCATAGCCATAGCCATAGCAGCCATATCCATAGCCATAGCACGCATAGCGACAGCCATAGCAGCCGTAGCCATAGCTATAGCAGCCATAGCCGTAGCCATATCAGCCATAGCCATAGCCATAGCCATAGCCATAGCCACTGCAGCAACAGCCATAGCCATAGCAGCCATAGCAGCCATAGCCATAGCCATAGCAGCCATAGCCATAGCAATAGCACGCATAGCGATAGCCATAGCAGCCATAGCCATAGCCATAGGAGCTGTAGCCATAGCAATAGCACGCATAGCGATAGCCATAGCAGCCTAGCCATAGCCATAGCAGCCATAGCCATAGCCATAGTCACAGCAGCCATAGCGATAGCCATAGCAGCCGTAGCTATAGCCATAGCAGCGATAGACACAGCCATAACAGCCATTGCCGTAGCCATAGCCGTAGCCAGAGCAGCAATAGCCATAACCATACTAGCCACAGCCAAAGCTATAGCAGCGATAGTCATAGCCATAGCAGCCATAGCAGTCATAGCCATAGCCATAGCCATAGCAGATAGACGCAATAGCCGTAGCAACCATAGCCATAGCCGCCATAGCCATAGCCATAGCCATAGTAGCCATAGCCACAGCCATAGCAGCCATAGCCATAGCCAAAGCATCCATAGCCATTGCCACAGCATCCATAGCCATAGCAACAGCAGCCATAGCCACAGCCATAGCAGCCATCGCCATAGCCATAGCCATAGCAGCCATATACATAGCCATAGCCACAGCAGCCAATGCCATAGCCACAGCAGTTATAGCCATAGCCGTAGCAGCCATAGGCATAGCTATGCCAGCCATAGACATAGCAGCCATAGCCATAGCCATAGCTGCCATAGTCATAGCCATATCAGCCATAGCCATAGCCAAAGCATCCATAGCCATTGCCACAGCATCCATAGCCATAGCCACAGCAGCCATAGCCACAGCCATAGCAGCCATCGCCATAGCCATAGCCATTGCAGCCATAGCCATAGCCATAGCAGCCATAGCCATTGCCACAGCATCCATAGCCATAGCCATAGCAGCCATAGCCAAAGCATCCATAGCCATTGCCACAGCATCCATAGCCATAGCCATAGCAGCAATAGCCATAGCCATAGCAGCCATAGCAGCCATAGCCATAGCCATAGTCATAGCCATAGCCATAGCCATAGCAGCAACAGCCATAGACATAGCAGCCATAGCAGCCATAGCCATAGCCATAGCAGCCATAGCCATAGCCATAGTCACAGCAGCCATAGCGATAGCCATAGCAGCCGTAGCTATAGCCATAGCAGCGATAGACACAGCCATATCAGCCATTGCCGTAGCCATAGCCGTAGCCAGAGCAGCAATAGCCATAACCATACTAGCCACAGCCAAAGCTATAGCAGCGATAGTCATAGCCATAGCGGCCATAGCAGCCATAGCCATAGCCATAGCCATAGCAGATAGACGCAATAGCCGTAGCAACCATAGCCATAGCAGCCATAGCCATAGCCATAGCCATAGTAGCCATAGCCACAGCCATAGCAGCCATAGCCATAGCCATAGTCATAGCAGCCATAGCTATAGCCGTAGCAGCCACAGACATAGCCATTGAAGCCATAGCCATAGCCATAGCCATAGCCATAGCCATAGCCATAGCAGCAACAGCCATAGCCATAGCAGCAATAGCAGCCATAGCCATAGCCATAGCAGCCATAGCCATAGCAATAGCACGCATAGCAATAGCCATAGCAGCCATAGCAGCCATAGCCATAGCCATAGCAGCCATAGCCATAGCCATAGCAGCCATAGCCGTAGCCATACGAGCCATAGCCAATGCCATAGCCACACCAGAAATAGCCATAGCAATAGCCATAGCAGCCATAGCCATAGCAGCCATAGCCATAGCCATAGCAGCCATAGCCATAGCAATAGCACGCATAGCGATAGCCATAGTAGCCATAGCCATAGCCATAGCAGCCATAGCCATAGCCATAGCAGCCATAGCCATAGCCATAGCAGCCATAGCCGTAGCCATCGCAGCCATAGCCATAGCCATAGCCATAGCCAAAGCAGCAACAGCCATAGCCATAGCAGCCATAGCAGCCATAGCCATAGCCATAGCAGCCATAGCGATAACCATAGCAGCCATAGCCATATCCATAGGAGCCATTGCCATAGCCATAGCATTAGCAGCCATAGCCATAGCTATAGCAGCCATTGCCATAGCAGCCATAGGCATAGCCATAGCAGCCATAGCCATAGCCATACGAGCCATAGCCAATGCCATAGCCACAGCAGAAATAGCCATAGCAATAGCCATAGCAGCCATAGCCATAGCAGCCATAGCCATAGCCATAGCAGCCATAGCCGTAGCCATCGCAGCCATAGCCATAGCCATAGCCATAGGCATAGCAGCCACAGCCATAGCCATAGCAGCCATAGCAGCAACAGCCATAGCCATAGCAGCCATAGCCATAGCCATAGCACGCATAGCGACAGCCATAGCAGCCGTAGCCATAGCTATAGCAGCCATAGCCATAGCCATATCAGCCACAGCCATAGCCATAGCCATAGCAGCAATAGCCATAGTCATAGCAGGCATAGCCATAGCCATAGCAGCCATAGCCATGGCCATAGAAGCCATAGCCATATCCATAGGAGCCATAGCCATAGCCATAGCCTTAGCAGCCATAGCCATAGCCATAGCAGCCATAGCCATAGCTATAGCAGCCATGGCCATAGCAGCCATAGCCATAGCCATAGCAGCCATAGCCATAGCCACAGCAGCCATAGCCATAGCCATAGCATCCATAGCCATAGCCATAGCAGCTATAGCCACAGCCATATCAGCCATAGCCATAGCCAAAGCATCCATAGCCATTGCCACAGCATCCATAGCCATAGCCACAGCAGCCATAGCCACAGCCATAGCAGCCATTGCCATAGCCATAGCCATAGCAGCCATAGCCATAGCCATAGCAGCCATATACATAGCCATAGCCACAGCAGCCAATGCCATAGCCACAGCAGTTATAGCCATAGCCGTAGCAGCCATAGGCATAGCTATGCCAGCCATAGACATAGCAGCCATAGCCATAGCCATAGATGCCATAGTCATAGCCATAGCCATAGCTGTAGCCATAGCAGCAATAGCCATAGCCATAGCAACCATAGCAGCCATAGCCATAGCCATAGCAACCATAGCCATTGCCATAGCATCCATAGCCATAGCCATAGCAGCCATAGCCATAGCCATAGACGCCGTCGCCATAGCCATAGCCATTGGAGTCATAGCCATAGCCATATCAGCCATAGCCATAGCCATAGACGCCGTCGCCATAGCCATAGCCATAGGAGTCATAGCCATAGCCATATCAGCCATAGCCATAGCTATAGCAGCCATAGCCATAGCAACCATAGCTATAGCCATAGCCATAGCCATACGAGCCATAGCCAATGCCATAGCCACAGCAGCCGTAGCCATGGCCATAGCCATAACAGCCATAGCAAGAGCCATAGCCATAGCAGCCATAGCTATATCCATAGCAGCCATAGCCATAGCCATAGCAATAGCAGCCATAGACATAGCCATGGCCACAGTAGCCAACGCCATAGCCATAGCAGTTATACCATAGCCGTTGCAGCCATAGGCTTATCTGTACCATAGACATAGCAGCCTTAGCCATAGCCATAGCAGCCATAGGCATAGCCATAGCAGACATAGCCATAGCCATACGAGACATAGCCAATGCCATAGCCACAGCAGCCATAGCCATAGCCATAGCCATAGCCATAGCAGCCATAGCCATAGCAGCCATAGCCATAGCCATAGCAGCCATAGCCGTAGCCATCGCAGCCATAGCCATAGCCATAGCCATAGGCATAGCAGCAACAGCCATAGCCATAGCAGCCATAGCAGCAACAGCATAGCCATAGCAGCCATAGCCATAGCCATAGCACGCATAGCGACAGCCATAGCAGCCGTAGCCATAGCTACAGCAGCCATAGCCATAGCCATATCAGCCATAGCCATAGCCATAGCCATAGCAGCAATAGCCATAGTCATAGCAGCCATAGCCATAGCCATAGCAGCCATAGCCATGGCCATAGCAGCCATAGCCATATCCATAGGAGCCATAGCCATAGCCATAGCCTCAGCAGCCATAGCCATAGCCATAGCAGCCATAGCCATAGCTATAGCAGCCATGGCCATAGCAGCCATAGCCATAGCCATAGCAGCCATAGCCATAGCCATAGCAGCCATAGCCGTAGCCATCGCAGCCATAGCCATAGCCATAGCCATAGCCATAGCAGCAACAGCTATAGCCATAGCAGCCATAGCAGCCATAGCCATAGCCATAGCAGCCATAGCCATAGCCATAGCACGCATAGCGACAGCCATAGCAGCCGTAGCCATAGCTATAGCAGCCATAGCCATAGCCATAACAGCCATAGCCATAGCCATAGCCATAGCAGCAATAGCCATAGTCATAGCAGCCACAGCCATAGCCATAGCAGCCATAGCCATGGCCATAGCAGACATAGCCATATCCATAGGAGCCATAGCCATAGCCATTGACTTAGCAGCCATAGCCATAGCCATAGCAGCCATAGCCATAGCATTAGCACGCATAGCGATAGCCATAGCAGCCATAGCAATAGCATTAGCACGCATAGCGATAGCCATAGCAGCCGCAGCCATAGCCATAGCAGCCATAGCCATAGCCATAGCAGCCATAGCCATAGCCATAGCAGCCATAGCCATAGCCATAGCAGCCATAGCCGTAGCCATCGCAGCCATAGCCATAGCCATAGCCATAACCATAGCAGCAACAGCCATAGCCATAGCAGCCATAGCAGCCATAGCCATAGCCATAGCAGCCATAGCCATAGCCATAGCAGACATAGACATAGCCATAGCAGCCATAGCCATAACCATAGCATCCATAGCCATATCCATAGGAGCCATTGCCATAGCCATAGCATTAGCAGCCATAGCCATAGCTATAGCAGCCATTGCCATAGCAGCCATAGGCATAGCCATAGCAGCCATAGCCATAGCCATACGAGCCATAGCCATAGCCATAGCCATAGCAGTCATAGCCATAGCCATAGCACGCATAGCGACAGCCATAGCCATATCCATAGGAGCCATAGCCATAGCAGCCATAGCCATAGCAATGTCACGCATAGCATTAGCCATAGCAGCCGCAGCCATAGCCATAGCAGCCGCAGCCATAGCCATAGCAGCCATAGCCGTAGCCATAGCAGACATAGCCATAGCCATAGCAGCCGTAGCCGTAGCCATCGCAGCCATAGCCATAGCCATAGCCATAGCCATAGCCATAGCAGCCATAGCCATAGCCATATCAGCCATAGCCATAGCTATAGCAGCCATAGCCATAGCAGCCATAGCCATAGCCATAGCAGCCATAGCTATATCAATAGCAGCCATAGCCATAGCCATACCAGCCATAGTCATAGCCATAGCAGCCCTAGCAGCCGTAGCAGCCAGAGCCAGAGCCATCGCAGCCATAGCCATAGCCATAGCTGTACCCATAGCCGCAATAGCCATAGCCATAGCAGCCATAGCCAAAGCCGTACCAGCCGTAGCCATAGCCATAGCAGCCATAGCCATAGCCATAGCACGCATAGCGACAGCCATAGCAGCCGTAGCCATAGCTATAGCAGCCATAGCCATAGCCATATCAGCCATAGCCATAGCCATAGCCATAGCAGCAATAGCCATAGTCATAGCAGCCATAGACATAGCCATAGCAGCCATAGCCATGGCCATAGCAGCCATAGCCATATCCATAGGAGCCATAGCCATAGCCATAGCCACAGCAGCCAATGCCATAGCCACAGCAGTTATAGCCATAGCCGTAGCAGCCATAGGCATAGCTATGCCAGCCATAGACATAGCAGACATAGCCATAGCCATAGCTGCCATAGTCATAGCCATAGCCATAGCAGTAGCCATAGCAGCAATAGCCATAGCCATGGCAGCCATCGCAGCCATAGCCATAGCCATAGCCATAGCCATAGTCATAGCAGCAACAGCCATTGCCATAGCAGCCATAGCAGCCATAGCCATAGCCATAGCAGCCATAGCCATAGCAACAGCACGCATAGCGATAGCCATAGCAGCCATAGCCATAGCAATAGCACGCATAGCGATAGCCATAGCAGCCGCAGCCATAGCCATAGCAGCCATAGCCATAGCCATAGTAGCCATAGCCATAGCCATAGCAGCCATAGCCATAGCCATAGCAGCCATAGCCGTAGCCATCGCAGCCATAGCCATAGCCATAGCCATAGCCATAGCAGCAACAGCCATAGACATAGCAGCCATAGCAGCCATAGCCATAGCCATAGTCATAGCAGCCATAGCTATAGCCGTAGCAGCCACAGACATAGCCATAGAAGCCATAGCCATAGCCATAGCCATAGCCATAGCCATAGCAGCAATAGCCATAGCCATAGCAGCCATAGCATCCATAGCCATAGCCATAGCACGCATAGTGATAGCCATAGCAGCGGTAGCTATAGCCATAGCAGCGATAGACACAGCCATATAAGCCATTGCCGTAGCCATATCCACAGCAGCCATAGCCAGAGCCACAGCCATAGCAGCCATAGCCATAGCCATAGCAGGCATAGCTATAGCCATAGCGGCCATAGAAGCCATAGCCGTAGCCATAGCCATAGTCATACCAGCCATAGCCATAGCCATAGCAGCCATAGCCATAGACATACGAGCCATAGCCAATGCCATAGCCGCAGCAGCCATAGCCATAGCCACAGCCATATCAGCCATAGCCATAGCTATAGCAGCCATAGCCATAGCAACCATAGCTATAGCCATAGCAGACATAGCCACAGCCATAGCAGCCATAGCCATAGCCACAGCAGCCGTAGCCATAACCATAGCAGCCATAGCCATAGCCATACGAGCCATAGCCAATGCCATAGCCAACGCAGCCGTAGCCATGGCCACAGCCATAACAGCCATAGCAAGAGCCATAGCCATAGCAGCCATAGCTATATCCATAGCAGCCATAGCCATAGCCATAGCAATAGCAGCCATAGACATAGCCATAGCCACAGTAGCCAACGCCATAGTCAGAGCAGTTATAGCCATAGCCGTTGCAGCCATAGGCATATCTATACCATAGACATAGCAGCCTTAGCCATAGCCATAGCAGCCATAGCCATAGCCGTAGCAGCCATATCCGTAGCCATCGCAGGCATAGCCATAGGCATAGCCATCGCCATAGCAGCAATAGCAATAGCCACAGCAGCCATAGCAGACATAGCCATGGCCATACGAGCCATAGCCAATGCCATAGCCACAGTAGCCATAGCCATAGCCACAGCCATAGCAGCCATAGAAATAGCCATAGCCATAGCAGCCATAGCTATATCCATAGCAGCAGTATCCACAGCCATAGCAGCCATAGGCATAGATATAGGAGCCATAGCCATAGCAATAGCACGCATAGCGATAGCCAGAGCAGCCTAGCCATAACCATACCAGACATAGCCATAGCCATAGCCATATCAGCCATAGCCATAGCCATACCCATAACAGCCATAGCCATGGACATAGCAGCCATAGCCATAGCCATAGCAGACATAGCGATAGCCATAGCAGCCATAGCCATGGCCATAGCAGCCATAGCCATATCCATAGGAGCCATAGCCATAGCCATAGCCTTAGCAGCCATAGCCATAGCCATAGCAGCCATAGCCATAGCTATAGCAGCCATGGCCATAGCAGCCATTGCCATAGCCATAGCAGCCATAGCCATAGCCATAGCAGCCATAGCCATAGCCATAGCAGCCATAGCCATAGCCATAGCAGCCATAGCCACAGCCATATCAGCCATAGCCATAGCCAAAGCATCCATAGCCATTGCCACAGCATCCATAGCCATAGCAACAGCAGCCATAGCCACAGCCATAGCAGCCATCGCCATAGCCATAGCCATAGCAGCCATATACATAGCCATAGCCACAGCAGCCAATGCCATAGCCACAGCAGTTATAGCCATAGCCGTAGCAGCCATAGGCATAGCTATGCCAGCCATAGACATAGCAGCCATAGCCATAGCCACAGCAGCCGTAGCCATAACCATAGCAGCCATAGCCACAGACATACGAGCCATAGCCAATGCCATGGCCACAGCAGCCGTAGCCATGGCCACAGCCATAACAGCCATAGCAAGAGCCATAGGCATAGCAGCCATAGCTATATCCATTGCAGCCATAATCATAGCCATAGCAATAGCAGCCATAGACATAGCCATAGCCACAGTAGCCAACGCCATAGCCATAGCAGTTATAGCCATAGCCGATGCAGACATAGGCATATCTATACCATAGACATAGCAGCCATAGCCATAGCCATAGCCATAGCAGCCATAGACATAGCCATAGCCACAGTAGCCAACGCCATAGCCATAGCAGTTATAGCCACAGCCGTTGCAGCCATAGGCATATCTATACCATAGACATAGCAGCCTTAGCCATAGCCATAGCAGCCATAGCCATAGCCATAGCAGCCATATCCGTAGCCATCGCAGGCATAGCCATAGGCATAGCCATCGCCATAGCAGCAATAGCAATAGCCATAGCAGCCATAGCAGACGTGGCCATGGCCATACGAGCCATAGCCAATGCCATAGCCACAGTAGCCATAGCCATAGCCACAGCCATAGCAGCCATAGCCATAGCCATAGTACGCATAGCGACAGCCATAGCAGCCGTAGCCATAGCTATAGCAGCCATAGCCACAGCCATATCAGCCATAGCCATAGCCATAGCCATAGCCATAGCCATAGCCATAGCAGCAACAGCCATAGACATAGCAGCCATAGCAGCCATAGCCATAGCCATAGCAGCCATATCCATAGCCATAGCACGCATAGCGACAGCCATAGCAGCCGTAGCCATAGCTATAGCAGCCATAGCCGTAGCCATATCAGCCATAGCCATAGCCATAGCCATAGCCATAGCCACAGCAGCAACAGCCATAGCCATAGCAGCCATAGCAGCCATAGCCATAGCCATAGCAGCCATAGCCATAGCAATAGCACGCATAGCGATAGCCATAGCAGCCATAGCCATAGCCATAGGAGCTGTAGCCATAGCAATAGCACGCATAGCGATAGCCATAGCAGCCTAGCCATAGCCATAGCAGCCATAGCCATAGCCATAGTCATAGCAGCCATAGCGATAGCCATAGCAGCCGTAGCTATAGCCATAGCAGCGATAGACACAGCCATATCAGCCATTGCCGTAGCCATAGCCGTAGCCAGAGCAGCAATAGCCATAACCATACTAGCCACAGCCAAAGCTATAGCAGCGATAGTCATAGCCATAGCAGCCATAGCAGTCATAGCCATAGCCATAGCCATAGCAGATAGACGCAATAGCCGTAGCAACCATAGCCATAGCAGCCATAGCCATAGCCATAGCCATAGTAGCCATAGCCACAGCCATAGCAGCCATAGCCATAGCCATAGTCATAGCAGCCATAGCTATAGCCGTAGCAGCCACAGACATAGCCATTGAAGCCATAGCCATAGCCATAGCCATAGCCATAGCCATAGCAGCAATAGCCATAGCCATAGCAGCCATAGCAGCCATAGCCATAGCCATAGCCATAGCCATAGCCATAGCCATAGCAGCAACAGCCATAGACATAGCAGCCATAGCAGCCATAGCCATAGCCATAGCAGCCATAGCCATAGCCATAGCACGCATAGCGACAGCCATAGCAGCCGTAGCCATAGCTATAGCAGCCATAGCCGTAGCCATATCAGCCATAGCCATAGCCATAGCCATAGCCATAGCCACAACAGCAACAGCCATAGCCATAGCAGCCATAGCAGCCATAGCCATAGCCATAGCAGCCATAGCCATAGCAATAGCACGCATAGCGATAGCCATAGCAGCCATAGCCATAGCCATAGGAGCTGTAGCCATAGCAATAGCACGCATAGCGATAGCCATAGCAGCCTAGCCATAGCCATAGCAGCCATAGCCATAGCCATAGTCATAGCAGCCATAGCGATAGCCATAGCAGCCGTAGCTATAGCCATAGCAGCGATAGACACAGCCATATCAGCCATTGCCGTAGCCATAGCCGTAGCCAGAGCAGCAATAGCCATAACCATACTAGCCACAGCCAAAGCTATAGCAGCGATAGTCATAGCCATTGCGGCCATAGCAGCCATAGCCATAGCCATAGCCATAGCAGATAGACGCAATAGCCGTAGCAACCATAGCCATAGCAGCCATAGCCATAGCCATAGCCATAGTAGCCATAGCCACAGCCATAGCAGCCATAGCCATAGCCATAGTCATAGCAGCCATAGCTATAGCCGTAGCAGCCACAGACATAGCCATTGAAGCCATAGCCATAGCCATAGCCATAGCAGCCATAGCCATAGCCATAGCAGCCATAGCCATAGCAATAGCACGCATAGCGATAGCCATAGTAGCCATAGCCATAGCCATAGCAGCCATAGCCATAGCCATAGCAGCCATAGCCATAGCCATAGCAGCCATAGCCGTAGCCATCGCAGCCATAGCCATAGCCATAGCCATAGCCAAAGCAGCAACAGCCATAGCCATAGCAGCCATAGCAGCCATAGCCATAGCCATAGCAGCCATAGCCATAACCATAGCAGCCATAGCCATATCCATAGGAGCCATTGCCATAGCCATAGCATTAGCAGCCATAGCCATAGCTATAGCAGCCATTGCCATAGCAGCCATAGGCATAGCCATAGCAGCCATAGCCATAGCCATACGAGCCATAGCCAATGCCATAGCCACAGCAGAAATAGCCATAGCAATAGCCATAGCAGCCATAGCCATAGCAGCCATAGCCATAGCCATAGCAGCCATAGCCGTAGCCATCGCAGCCATAGCCATAGCCATAGCCATAGGCATAGCAGCCACAGCCATAGCCATAGCAGCCATAGCAGCAACAGCCATGGCCATAGCAGCCATAGCCATAGCCATAGCACGCATAGCGACAGCCATAGCAGCCGTAGCCATAGCTATAGCAGCCATAGCCATAGCCATATCAGCCATAGCCATAGCCATAGCCATAGCAGCAATAGCCATAGTCATAGCAGGCATAGCCATAGCCATAGCAGCCATAGCCATGGCCATAGAAGCCATAGCCATATCCATAGGAGCCATAGCCATAGCCATAGCCTTAGCAGCCATAGCCATAGCCATAGCAGCCATAGCCATAGCTATAGCAGCCATGGCCATAGCAGCCACAGCCATAGCCATAGCAGCCATAGCCATAGCCACAGCAGCCATAGCCATAGCCATAGCATCCATAGCCATAGCCATAGCAGCCATAGCCATAGCCATATCAGCCATAGCCATAGCCAAAGCATCCATAGCCATTGCCACAGCATCCATAGCCATAGCCACAGCAGCCATAGCCACAGCCATAGCAGCCATTGCCATAGCCATAGCCATAGCAGCCATAGCCATAGCCATAGCAGCCATAGCAGACGTGGCCATGGCCATACGAGCCATAGCCAATGCCATAGCCACAGTAGCCATAGCCATAGCCACAGCCATAGCAGCCATAGCCATAGCCATAGTACGCATAGCGACAGCCATAGCAGCCGTAGCCATAGCTATAGCAGCCATAGCCACAGCCATATCAGCCATAGCCATAGCCATAGCCATAGCCATAGCCATAGCCATAGCAGCAACAGCCATAGACATAGCAGCCATAGCAGCCATAGCCATAGCCATAGCAGCCATATCCATAGCCATAGCACGCATAGCGACAGCCATAGCAGCCGTAGCCATAGCTATAGCAGCCATAGCCGTAGCCATATCAGCCATAGCCATAGCCATAGCCATAGCCATAGCCACAGCAGCAACAGCCATAGCCATAGCAGCCATAGCAGCCATAGCCATAGCCATAGCAGCCATAGCCATAGCAATAGCACGCATAGCGATAGCCATAGCAGCCATAGCCATAGCCATAGGAGCTGTAGCCATAGCAATAGCACGCATAGCGATAGCCATAGCAGCCTAGCCATAGCCATAGCAGCCATAGCCATAGCCATAGTCATAGCAGCCATAGCGATAGCCATAGCAGCCGTAGCTATAGCCATAGCAGCGATAGACACAGCCATATCAGCCATTGCCGTAGCCATAGCCGTAGCCAGAGCAGCAATAGCCATAACCATACTAGCCACAGCCAAAGCTATAGCAGCGATAGTCATAGCCATAGCAGCCATAGCAGTCATAGCCATAGCCATAGCCATAGCAGATAGACGCAATAGCCGTAGCAACCATAGCCATAGCAGCCATAGCCATAGCCATAGCCATAGTAGCCATAGCCACAGCCATAGCAGCCATAGCCATAGCCATAGTCATAGCAGCCATAGCTATAGCCGTAGCAGCCACAGACATAGCCATTGAAGCCATAGCCATAGCCATAGCCATAGCCATAGCCATAGCAGCAATAGCCATAGCCATAGCAGCCATAGCAGCCATAGCCATAGCCATAGCCATAGCCATAGCCATAGCCATAGCAGCAACAGCCATAGACATAGCAGCCATAGCAGCCATAGCCATAGCCATAGCAGCCATAGCCATAGCCATAGCACGCATAGCGACAGCCATAGCAGCCGTAGCCATAGCTATAGCAGCCATAGCCGTAGCCATATCAGCCATAGCCATAGCCATAGCCATAGCCATAGCCACAACAGCAACAGCCATAGCCATAGCAGCCATAGCAGCCATAGCCATAGCCATAGCAGCCATAGCCATAGCAATAGCACGCATAGCGATAGCCATAGCAGCCATAGCCATAGCCATAGGAGCTGTAGCCATAGCAATAGCACGCATAGCGACAGCCATAGCACGCATAGCGATAGCCATAGTAGCCATAGCCATAGCCATAGCAGCCATAGCCATAGCCATAGCAGCCATAGCCATAGCCATAGCAGCCATAGCCGTAGCCATCGCAGCCATAGCCATAGCCATAGCCATAGCCAAAGCAGCAACAGCCATAGCCATAGCAGCCATAGCAGCCATAGCCATAGCCATAGCAGCCATAGCCATAACCATAGCAGCCATAGCCATATCCATAGGAGCCATTGCCATAGCCATAGCATTAGCAGCCATAGCCATAGCTATAGCAGCCATTGCCATAGCAGCCATAGGCATAGCCATAGCAGCCATAGCCATAGCCATACGAGCCATAGCCAATGCCATAGCCACAGCAGAAATAGCCATAGCAATAGCCATAGCAGCCATAGCCATAGCAGCCATAGCCATAGCCATAGCAGCCATAGCTGTAGCCATCGCAGCCATAGCCATAGCCATAGCCATAGGCATAGCAGCCACAGCCATAGCCATAGCAGCCATAGCAGCAACAGCCATGGCCATAGCAGCCATAGCCATAGCCATAGCACGCATAGCGACAGCCATAGCAGCCGTAGCCATAGCTATAGCAGCCATAGCCATAGCCATATCAGCCATAGCCATAGCCATAGCCATAGCAGCAATAGCCATAGTCATAGCAGGCATAGCCATAGCCATAGCAGCCATAGCCATGGCCATAGAAGCCATAGCCATATCCATAGGAGCCATAGCCATAGCCATAGCCTTAGCAGCCATAGCCATAGCCATAGCAGCCATAGCCATAGCTATAGCAGCCATGGCCATAGCAGCCACAGCCATAGCCATAGCAGCCATAGCCATAGCCACAGCAGCCATAGCCATAGCCATAGCATCCATAGCCATAGCCATAGCAGCCATAGCCATAGCCATATCAGCCATAGCCATAGCCAAAGCATCCATAGCCATTGCCACAGCATCCATAGCCATAGCCACAGCAGCCATAGCCACAGCCATAGCAGCCATTGCCATAGCCATAGCCATAGCAGCCATAGCCATAGCCATAGCAGCCATATACATAGCCATAGCCACAGCAGCCAATGCCATAGCCACAGCAGTTATAGCCATAGCCGTAGCAGCCATAGGCATAGCTATGCCAGCCATAGACATAGCAGCCATAGCCATAGCCATAGCTGCCATAGTCATAGCCATAGCCATAGCTGTAGCCATAGCAGCAATAGCCATAGCCATAGCAACCATAGCAGCCATAGCCATAGCGATAGCAACCATAGCCATTGCCATAGCATCCATAGCCATAGCCATAGCAGCCATAGCCATAGCCATAGACGCCGTCGCCATAGCCATAGCCATAGGAGTCATAGCCATAGCCATATCAGCCATAGCCATAGCCATAGACGCCGTCGCCATAGCCATAGCCATAGCAGGCATAGCCATAGCCATAGCAGCCATAGCCATGGCCATAGAAGCCATAGCCATATCCATAGGAGCCATAGCCATAGCCATAGCCTTAGCAGCCATAGCCATAGCCATAGCAGCCATAGCCATAGCTATAGCAGCCATGGCCATAGCAGCCACAGCCATAGCCATAGCAGCCATAGCCATAGCCACAGCAGCCATAGCCATAGCCATAGCATCCATAGCCATAGCCATAGCAGCCATAGCCACAGCCATATCAGCCATAGCCATAGAAAAAGCATCCATAGCCATTGCCACAGCATCCATAGCCATAGCCACAGCAGCCATAGCCACAGCCATAGCAGCCATTGCCATAGCCATAGCCATAGCAGCCATAGCCATAGCCATAGCAGCCATATACATAGCCATAGCCACAGCAGCCAATGCCATAGCCACAGCAGTTATAGCCATAGCCGTAGCAGCCATATGCATAGCTATGCCAGCCATAGACATAGCAGCCATAGCCATAGCCATAGCTGCCATAGTCATAGCCATAGCCATAGCTGTAGCCATAGCAGCAATAGCCATAGCCATAGCAACCATAGCAGCCATAGCCATAGCGATAGCAACCATAGCCATTGCCATAGCATCCATAGCCATAGCCATAGCAGCCATAGCCATAGCCATAGACGCCGTCGCCATAGCCATAGCCATAGGAGTCATAGCCATAGCCATATCAGCCATAGCCATAGCCATAGACGCCGTCGCCATAGCCATAGCCATAGGAGTCATAGCCATAGCCATATCAGCCATAGCCATAGCTATAGCAGCCATAGCCATAGCAACCATAGCTATAGCCATAGCCATAGCCATACGAGCCATAGCCAATGCCATGGCCACAGCAGCCGTAGCCATGGCCACAGCCATAACAGCCATAGCAAGAGCCATAGCCATAGCAGCCATAGCTATATCCATAGCAGCCATAGCCATAGCCATAGCAATAGCAGCCATAGACATAGCCATGGCCACAGTAGCCAACGCCATAGCCATAGCAGTTATAGCCATAGCCGTTGCAGCCATAGGCTTATCTGTACCATAGACATAGCAGCCTTAGCCATAGCCATAGCAGCCATAGCTATATCCATAGCAGCCATAGCCATAGCCATAGCAATAGCAGCCATAGACATAGCCATGGCCACAGTAGCCAACGCCATAGCCATAGCAGTTATAGCCATACCCGTTGCAGCCGTAGGCTTATCTGTACCATAGACATAGCAGCCTTAGCCATAGCCATAGCAGCCATAGGCATAGCCATAGCAGACATAGCCATAGCCATACGAGACATAGCCAATGCCATAGCCACAGCAGCCATAGCCATAGCCATAGCCATAGCAGCCATAGCCATAGCAGCCATAGCCATAGCCATAGCAGCCATAGCCGTAGCCATCGCAGCCATAGCCATAGCCATAGCCATAGGCATAGCAGCAACAGCCATAGCCATAGCAGCCATAGCAGCAACAGCCATAGCCATAGCAGCCATAGCCATAGCCATAGCAGCCATAGCCATGGCCATAGCAGCCATAGCCATATCCATAGGAGCCATAGCCATAGCCATAGCCACAGCAGCCAATGCCATAGCCACAGCAGTTATAGCCATAGCCGTAGCAGCCATAGGCATAGCTATGCCAGCCATAGACATAGCAGACATAGCCATAGCCATAGCTGCCATAGTCATAGCCATGGCCATAGCAGTAGCCATAGCAGCAATAGCCATAGCCATGGCAGCCATCGCAGCCATAGCCATAGCCATAGCCATAGCCATAGTCATAGCAGCAACAGCCATAGCCATAGCAGCCATAGCAGCCATAGCCATAGCCATAGCAGCCATAGCCATAGCAACAGCACGCATAGCGATAGCCATAGCAGCCATAGCCATAGCAATAGCACGCATAGCGATAGCCATAGCAGCCGCAGCCATAGCCATAGCAGCCATAGCCATAGCCATAGTAGCCATAGCCATAGCCATAGCCATAGCCATAGCAGCCATAGCCATAGCCATAGCAGCCATAGCCGTAGCCATCGCAGCCATAGCCATAGCCATAGCCATAGCCATAGCAGCAACAGCCATAGACATAGCAGCCATAGCAGCCATAGCCATAGCCATAGTCATAGCAGCCATAGCTATAGCCGTAGCAGCCACAGACATAGCCATAGAAGCCATAGCCATAGCCATAGCCATAGCCATAGCCATAGCAGCAATAGCCATAGCCATAGCAGCCATAGCAGCCATAGCCATAGCCATAGCACGCATAGTGATAGCCATAGCAGCCGTAGCTATAGCCATAGCAGCGATAGACACAGCCATAACAGCCATTGCCGTAGCCATAGCCGTAGCCAGAGCAGCAATAGCCATAACCATACTAGCCACAGCCAAAGCTATAGCAGCGATAGTCATAGCCATAGCAGCCATAGCAGTCATAGCCATAGCCATAGCCATAGCAGATAGACGCAATAGCCGTAGCAACCATAGCCATAGCCGCCATAGCCATAGCCATAGCCATAGTAGCCATAGCCACAGCCATAGCAGCCATAGCCATAGCCAAAGCATCCATAGCCATTGCCACAGCATCCATAGCCATAGCAACAGCAGCCATAGCCACAGCCATAGCAGCCATCGCCATAGCCATAGCCATAGCAGCCATAGCCATAACCATAGCAGCCATAGCCATATCCATAGGAGCCATTGCCATAGCCATAGCATTAGCAGCCATAGCCATAGCTATAGCAGCCATTGCCATAGCAGCCATAGGCATAGCCATAGCAGCCATAGCCATAGCCATACGAGCCATAGCCATAGCCATAGCAGTCATAGCCATAGCCGTAGCACGCATAGCGACAGCCATAGCCATATCCATACGAGCCATAGCCATAGCAGCCATAGCCATAGCAATGGCACGCATAGCATTAGCCATAGCAGCCGCAGCCATAGCCATAGCAGCCGTAGCCATAGCTATAGCAGCCAAAGCCATAGCAGCCATAGTCATAGCCATAGCAGCCATAGCTATATCAATAGCAGCCATAGCCATAGCCATACCAGCCATAGTCATAGCCATAGCAGCCCTAGCAGCCGTAGCAGCCATAGCCAGAACCATCGCAGCCATAGCCATAGCCATAGCTGTACCCATAGCAGCAATAGCCATAGCCATAGCAGCCATAGCCATAGCCGTACCAGCCGTAGCCATAGCCATAGCAGCCATAGCCATAGCCATAGCACGCGTAGCGACAGCCATAGCAGAAGTAGCCATAGCTATAGCAGCCATAGCCGTAGCCATATCAGCCATAGCCATAGCCATAGCCATAGCCATAGCCACAGCAGCAACAGCCATAGCCATAGCAGCCATAGCAGCCATAGCCATAGCCATAGCAGCCGTAGCTATAGCCATAGCAGCGATAGACACAGCCATATCAGCCATTGCCGTAGCCATAGCCGTAGCCAGAGCAGCAATACCCATAACCATACTAGCCACAGCCAAAGCTATAGCAGCGATAGTCATAGCCATAGCAGCCATAGCAGCCATAGCCATAGCCATAGCCATAGCAGATAGACGAAATAGCCGTAGCAACCATAGCCATAGCAGCCATAGCCATAGCCATAGCCATAGTAGCCATAGCCACAGCCATAGCAGCCATAGCCATAGCCATAGTCATAGCAGCCATAGCTATAGCCGTAGCAGCCACAGACATAGCCATATAAGCCATTGCCGTAGCCATAGCCACAGCAGCCATAGCCAGAGCCACAGCCATAGCAGCCATAGCCATAGCCATAGCAGGCATAGCTATAGCCATAGCGGCCATAGAAGCCATAGCCGTAGCCATAGCCATAGTCATACCAGCCATAGCCATAGCCATAGCAGCCATAGCCATAGACATACGAGCCATAGCCAATGCCATAGCCGCAGCAGCCATAGCCATAGCCACAGCCATATCAGCCATAGCCATAGCTATAGCAGCCATAGCCATAGCAACCATAGCTATAGCCATAGCAGACATAGCCACAGCCATAGCAGCCATAGCCATAGCCACAGCAGCCGTAGCCATAACCATAGCAGCCATAGCCATAGCCATACGAGCCATAGCCAATGCCATAGCCACAGCAGCCGTAGCCATGGCCACAGCCATAACAGCCATAGCAAGAGCCATAGCCATAGCAGCCATAGCTATATCCATAGCAGCCATAGCCATAGCCATAGCAATAGCAGCCATAGACATAGCCATAGCCACAGTAGCCAACGCCATAGTCAGAGCAGTTATAGCCATAGCCGTTGCAGCCATAGGCATATCTATACCATAGACATAGCAGCCTTAGCCATAGCCATAGCAGCCATAGCCATAGCCGTAGCAGCCATATCCGTAGCCATCGCAGGCATAGCCATAGGCATAGCCATCGCCATAGCAGCAATAGCAATAGCCACAGCAGCCATAGCAGACATAGCCATGGCCATACGAGCCATAGCCAATGCCATAGCCACAGTAGCCATAGCCATAGCCACAGCCATAGCAGCCATAGAAATAGCCATAGCCATAGCAGCCATAGCTATATCCATAGCAGCAGTATCCACAGCCATAGCAGCCATAGGCATAGATATAGGAGCCATAGCCATAGCAATAGCACGCATAGCGATAGCCAGAGCAGCCTAGCCATAACCATACCAGACATAGCCATAGCCATAGCCATATCAGCCATAGCCATAGCCATACCCATAACAGCCATAGCCATGGACATAGCAGCCATAGCCATAGCCATAGCAGACATAGCGATAGCCATAGCAGCCATAGCCATGGCCATAGCAGCCATAGCCATATCCATAGGAGCCATAGCCATAGCCATAGCCTTAGCAGCCATAGCCATAGCCATAGCAGCCATAGCCATAGCTATAGCAGCCATGGCCATAGCAGCCATTGCCATAGCCATAGCAGCCATAGCCATAGCCATAGCAGCCATAGCCATAGCCATAGCAGCCATAGCCATAGCCATAGCAGCCATAGCCACAGCCATATCAGCCATAGCCATAGCCAAAGCACCCATAGCCATTGCCACAGCATCCATAGCCATAGCAACAGCAGCCATAGCCACAGCCATAGCAGCCATCGCCATAGCCATAGCCATAGCAGCCATATACATAGCCATAGCCACAGCAGCCAATGCCATAGCCACAGCAGTTATAGCCATAGCCGTAGCAGCCATAGGCATAGCTATGCCAGCCATAGACATAGCAGCCATAGCCATAGCCACAGCAGCCGTAGCCATAACCATAGCAGCCATAGCCATAGACATACGAGCCATAGCCAATGCCATGGCCACAGCAGCCGTAGCCATGGCCACAGCCATAACAGCCATAGCAAGAGCCATAGGCATAGCAGCCATAGCTATATCCATTGCAGCCATAATCATAGCCATAGCAATAGCAGCCATAGACATAGCCATAGCCACAGTAGCCAACGCCATAGCCATAGCAGTTATAGCCATAGCCGATGCAGACATAGGCATATCTATACCATAGACATAGCAGCCATAGCCATAGCCATAGCCATAGCAGCCATAGACATAGCCATAGCCACAGTAGCCAACGCCATAGCCATAGCAGTTATAGCCACAGCCGTTGCAGCCATAGGCATATCTATACCATAGACATAGCAGCCTTAGCCATAGCCATAGCAGCCATAGCCATAGCCATAGCAGCCATATCCGTAGCCATCGCAGGCATAGCCATAGGCATAGCCATCGCCATAGCAGCAATAGCAATAGCCATAGCAGCCATAGCAGACGTGGCCATGGCCATACGAGCCATAGCCAATGCCATAGCCACAGTAGCCATAGCCATAGCCACAGCCATAGCAGCCATAGCCATAGCCATAGTACGCATAGCGACAGCCATAGCAGCCGTAGCCATAGCTATAGCAGCCATAGCCACAGCCATATCAGCCATAGCCATAGCCATAGCCATAGCCATAGCCATAGCCATAGCAGCAACAGCCATAGACATAGCAGCCATAGCAGCCATAGCCATAGCCATAGCAGCCATATCCATAGCCATAGCACGCATAGCGACAGCCATAGCAGCCGTAGCCATAGCTATAGCAGCCATAGCCGTAGCCATATCAGCCATAGCCATAGCCATAGCCATAGCCATAGCCACAGCAGCAACAGCCATAGCCATAGCAGCCATAGCAGCCATAGCCATAGCCATAGCAGCCATAGCCATAGCAATAGCACGCATAGCGATAGCCATAGCAGCCATAGCCATAGCCATAGGAGCTGTAGCCATAGCAATAGCACGCATAGCGATAGCCATAGCAGCCTAGCCATAGCCATAGCAGCCATAGCCATAGCCATAGTCATAGCAGCCATAGCGATAGCCATAGCAGCCGTAGCTATAGCCATAGCAGCGATAGACACAGCCATATCAGCCATTGCCGTAGCCATAGCCGTAGCCAGAGCAGCAATAGCCATAACCATACTAGCCACAGCCAAAGCTATAGCAGCGATAGTCATAGCCATAGCAGCCATAGCAGTCATAGCCATAGCCATAGCCATAGCAGATAGACGCAATAGCCGTAGCAACCATAGCCATAGCAGCCATAGCCATAGCCATAGCCATAGTAGCCATAGCCACAGCCATAGCAGCCATAGCCATAGCCATAGTCATAGCAGCCATAGCTATAGCCGTAGCAGCCACAGACATAGCCATTGAAGCCATAGCCATAGCCATAGCCATAGCCATAGCCATAGCAGCAATAGCCATAGCCATAGCAGCCATAGCAGCCATAGCCATAGCCATAGCCATAGCCATAGCCATAGCCATAGCAGCAACAGCCATAGACATAGCAGCCATAGCAGCCATAGCCATAGCCATAGCAGCCATAGCCATAGCCATAGCACGCATAGCGACAGCCATAGCAGCCGTAGCCATAGCTATAGCAGCCATAGCCGTAGCCATATCAGCCATAGCCATAGCCATAGCCATAGCCATAGCCACAACAGCAACAGCCATAGCCATAGCAGCCATAGCAGCCATAGCCATAGCCATAGCAGCCATAGCCATAGCAATAGCACGCATAGCGATAGCCATAGCAGCCATAGCCATAGCCATAGGAGCTGTAGCCATAGCAATAGCACGCATAGCGATAGCCATAGCAGCCTAGCCATAGCCATAGCAGCCATAGCCATAGCCATAGTCATAGCAGCCATAGCGATAGCCATAGCAGCCGTAGCTATAGCCATAGCAGCGATAGACACAGCCATATCAGCCATTGCCGTAGCCATAGCCGTAGCCAGAGCAGCAATAGCCATAACCATACTAGCCACAGCCAAAGCTATAGCAGCGATAGTCATAGCCATTGCGGCCATAGCAGCCATAGCCATAGCCATAGCCATAGCAGATAGACGCAATAGCCGTAGCAACCATAGCCATAGCAGCCATAGCCATAGCCATAGCCATAGTAGCCATAGCCACAGCCATAGCAGCCATAGCCATAGCCATAGTCATAGCAGCCATAGCTATAGCCGTAGCAGCCACAGACATAGCCATTGAAGCCATAGCCATAGCCATAGCCATAGCAGCCATAGCCATAGCCATAGCAGCCATAGCCATAGCAATAGCACGCATAGCGATAGCCATAGTAGCCATAGCCATAGCCATAGCAGCCATAGCCATAGCCATAGCAGCCATAGCCATAGCCATAGCAGCCATAGCCGTAGCCATCGCAGCCATAGCCATAGCCATAGCCATAGCCAAAGCAGCAACAGCCATAGCCATAGCAGCCATAGCAGCCATAGCCATAGCCATAGCAGCCATAGCCATAACCATAGCAGCCATAGCCATATCCATAGGAGCCATTGCCATAGCCATAGCATTAGCAGCCATAGCCATAGCTATAGCAGCCATTGCCATAGCAGCCATAGGCATAGCCATAGCAGCCATAGCCATAGCCATACGAGCCATAGCCAATGCCATAGCCACAGCAGAAATAGCCATAGCAATAGCCATAGCAGCCATAGCCATAGCAGCCATAGCCATAGCCATAGCAGCCATAGCCGTAGCCATCGCAGCCATAGCCATAGCCATAGCCATAGGCATAGCAGCCACAGCCATAGCCATAGCAGCCATAGCAGCAACAGCCATGGCCATAGCAGCCATAGCCATAGCCATAGCACGCATAGCGACAGCCATAGCAGCCGTAGCCATAGCTATAGCAGCCATAGCCATGTCCATATCAGCCATAGCCATAGCCATAGCCATAGCAGCAATAGCCATAGTCATAGCAGGCATAGCCATAGCCATAGCAGCCATAGCCATGGCCATAGAAGCCATAGCCATATCCATAGGAGCCATAGCCATAGCCATAGCCTTAGCAGCCATAGCCATAGCCATAGCAGCCATAGCCATAGCTATAGCAGCCATGGCCATAGCAGCCACAGCCATAGCCATAGCAGCCATAGCCATAGCCACAGCAGCCATAGCCATAGCCATAGCATCCATAGCCATAGCCATAGCAGCCATAGCCATAGCCATATCAGCCATAGCCATAGCCAAAGCATCCATAGCCATTGCCACAGCATCCATAGCCATAGCCACAGCAGCCATAGCCACAGCCATAGCAGCCATTGCCATAGCCATAGCCATAGCAGCCATAGCAATAGCCATAGCAGCCATAGCAGACGTGGCCATGGCCATACGAGCCATAGCCAATGCCATAGCCACAGTAGCCATAGCCATAGCCACAGCCATAGCAGCCATAGCCATAGCCATAGTACGCATAGCGACAGCCATAGCAGCCGTAGCCATAGCTATAGCAGCCATAGCCACAGCCATATCAGCCATAGCCATAGCCATAGCCATAGCCATAGCCATAGCCATAGCAGCAACAGCCATAGACATAGCAGCCATAGCAGCCATAGCCATAGCCATAGCAGCCATATCCATAGCCATAGCACGCATAGCGACAGCCATAGCAGCCGTAGCCATAGCTATAGCAGCCATAGCCGTAGCCATATCAGCCATAGCCATAGCCATAGCCATAGCCATAGCCACAGCAGCAACAGCCATAGCCATAGCAGCCATAGCAGCCATAGCCATAGCCATAGCAGCCATAGCCATAGCAATAGCACGCATAGCGATAGCCATAGCAGCCATAGCCATAGCCATAGGAGCTGTAGCCATAGCAATAGCACGCATAGCGATAGCCATAGCAGCCTAGCCATAGCCATAGCAGCCATAGCCATAGCCATAGTCATAGCAGCCATAGCGATAGCCATAGCAGCCGTAGCTATAGCCATAGCAGCGATAGACACAGCCATATCAGCCATTGCCGTAGCCATAGCCGTAGCCAGAGCAGCAATAGCCATAACCATACTAGCCACAGCCAAAGCTATAGCAGCGATAGTCATAGCCATAGCAGCCATAGCAGTCATAGCCATAGCCATAGCCATAGCAGATAGACGCAATAGCCGTAGCAACCATAGCCATAGCAGCCATAGCCATAGCCATAGCCATAGTAGCCATAGCCACAGCCATAGCAGCCATAGCCATAGCCATAGTCATAGCAGCCATAGCTATAGCCGTAGCAGCCACAGACATAGCCATTGAAGCCATAGCCATAGCCATAGCCATAGCCATAGCCATAGCAGCAATAGCCATAGCCATAGCAGCCATAGCAGCCATAGCCATAGCCATAGCCATAGCCATAGCCATAGCCATAGCCATAGCAGCAACAGCCATAGACATAGCAGCCATAGCAGCCATAGCCATAGCCATAGCAGCCATAGCCATAGCCATAGCACGCATAGCGACAGCCATAGCAGCCGTAGCCATAGCTATAGCAGCCATAGCCGTAGCCATATCAGCCATAGCCATAGCCATAGCCATAGCCATAGCCACAACAGCAACAGCCATAGCCATAGCAGCCATAGCAGCCATAGCCATAGCCATAGCAGCCATAGCCATAGCAATAGCACGCATAGCGATAGCCATAGCAGCCATAGCCATAGCCATAGGAGCTGTAGCCATAGCAATAGCACGCATAGCGATAGCCATAGCAGCCTAGCCATAGCCATAGCAGCCATAGCCATAGCCATAGTCATAGCAGCCATAGCGATAGCCATAGCAGCCGTAGCTATAGCCATAGCAGCGATAGACACAGCCATATCAGCCATTGCCGTAGCCATAGCCGTAGCCAGAGCAGCAATAGCCATAACCATACTAGCCACAGCCAAAGCTATAGCAGCGATAGTCATAGCCATTGCGGCCATAGCAGCCATAGCCATAGCCATAGCCATAGCAGATAGACGCAATAGCCGTAGCAACCATAGCCATAGCAGCCATAGCCATAGCCATAGCCATAGTAGCCATAGCCACAGCCATAGCAGCCATAGCCATAGCCATAGTCATAGCAGCCATAGCTATAGCCGTAGCAGCCACAGACATAGCCATTGAAGCCATAGCCATAGCCATAGCCATAGCAGCCATAGCCATAGCCATAGCAGCCATAGCCATAGCAATAGCACGCATAGCGATAGCCATAGTAGCCATAGCCATAGCCATAGCAGCCATAGCCATAGCCATAGCAGCCATAGCCATAGCCATAGCAGCCATAGCCGTAGCCATCGCAGCCATAGCCATAGCCATAGCCATAGCCAAAGCAGCAACAGCCATAGCCATAGCAGCCATAGCAGCCATAGCCATAGCCATAGCAGCCATAGCCATAACCATAGCAGCCATAGCCATATCCATAGGAGCCATTGCCATAGCCATAGCATTAGCAGCCATAGCCATAGCTATAGCAGCCATTGCCATAGCAGCCATAGGCATAGCCATAGCAGCCATAGCCATAGCCATACGAGCCATAGCCAATGCCATAGCCACAGCAGAAATAGCCATAGCAATAGCCATAGCAGCCATAGCCATAGCAGCCATAGCCATAGCCATAGCAGCCATAGCCGTAGCCATCGCAGCCATAGCCATAGCCATAGCCATAGGCATAGCAGCCACAGCCATAGCCATAGCAGCCATAGCAGCAACAGCCATGGCCATAGCAGCCATAGCCATAGCCATAGCACGCATAGCGACAGCCATAGCAGCCGTAGCCATAGCTATAGCAGCCATAGCCATAGCCATATCAGCCATAGCCATAGCCATAGCCATAGCAGCAATAGCCATAGTCATAGCAGGCATAGCCATAGCCATAGCAGCCATAGCCATGGCCATAGAAGCCATAGCCATATCCATAGGAGCCATAGCCATAGCCATAGCCTTAGCAGCCATAGTCATAGCCATAGCAGCCATAGCCATAGCTATAGCAGCCATGGCCATAGCAGCCACAGCCATAGCCATAGCAGCCATAGCCATAGCCACAGCAGCCATAGCCATAGCCATAGCATCCATAGCCATAGCCATAGCAGCCATAGCCATAGCCATATCAGCCATAGCCATAGCCAAAGCATCCATAGCCATTGCCACAGCATCCATAGCCATAGCCACAGCAGCCATAGCCACAGCCATAGCAGCCATTGCCATAGCCATAGCCATAGCAGCCATAGCCATAGCCATAGCAGCCATATACATAGCCATAGCCACAGCAGCCAATGCCATAGCCACAGCAGTTATAGCCATAGCCGTAGCAGCCATAGGCATAGCTATGCCAGCCATAGACATAGCGGCCATAGCCATAGCCATAGCTGCCATAGTCATAGCCATAGCCATAGCTGTAGCCATAGCAGCAATAGCCATAGCCATAGCAACCATAGCAGCCATAGCCATAGCGATAGCAACCATAGCCATTGCCATAGCATCCATAGCCATAGCCATAGCAGCCATAGCCATAGCCATAGACGCCGTCGCCATAGCCATAGCCATAGGAGTCATAGCCATAGCCATATCAGCCATAGCCATAGCCATAGACGCCGTCGCCATAGCCATAGCCATAGCAGGCATAGCCATAGCCATAGCAGCCATAGCCATGGCCATAGAAGCCATAGCCATATCCATAGGAGCCATAGCCATAGCCATAGCCTTAGCAGCCATAGCCATAGCCATAGCAGCCATAGCCATAGCTATAGCAGCCATGGCCATAGCAGCCACAGCCATAGCCATAGCAGCCATAGCCATAGCCACAGCAGCCATAGCCATAGCCATAGCATCCATAGCCATAGCCATAGCAGCCATAGCCACAGCCATATCAGCCATAGCCATAGCCAAAGCATCCATAGCCATTGCCACAGCATCCATAGCCATAGCCACAGCAGCCATAGCCACAGCCATAGCAGCCATTGCCATAGCCATAGCCATAGCAGCCATAGCCATAGCCATAGCAGCCATATACATAGCCATAGCCACAGCAGCCAATGCCATAGCCACAGCAGTTATAGCCATAGCCGTAGCAGCCATAGGCATAGCTATGCCAGCCATAGACATAGCAGCCATAGCCATAGCCATAGCTGCCATAGTCATAGCCATAGCCATAGCTGTAGCCATAGCAGCAATAGCCATAGCCATAGCAACCATAGCAGCCATAGCCATAGCGATAGCAACCATAGCCATTGCCATAGCATCCATAGCCATAGCCATAGCAGCCATAGCCATAGCCATAGAAGCCGTCGCCATAGCCATAGCCATAGGAGTCATAGCCATAGCCATATCAGCCATAGCCATAGCCATAGACGCCGTCGCCATAGCCATAGCCATAGGAGTCATAGCCATAGCCATATCAGCCATAGCCATAGCTATAGCAGCCATAGCCATAGCAACCATAGCTATAGCCATAGCCATAGCCATACGAGCCATAGCCAATGCCATGGCCACAGCAGCCGTAGCCATGGCCACAGCCATAACAGCCATAGCAAGAGCCATAGCCATAGCAGCCATAGCTATATCCATAGCAGCCATAGCCATAGCCATAGCAATAGCAGCCATAGACATAGCCATGGCCACAGTAGCCAACGCCATAGCCATAGCAGTTATAGCCATAGCCGTTGCAGCCATAGGCTTATCTGTACCATAGACATAGCAGCCTTAGCCATAGCCATAGCAGCCATAGCTATATCCATAGCAGCCATAGCCATAGCCATAGCAATAGCAGCCATAGACATAGCCATGGCCACAGTAGCCAACGCCATAGCCATAGCAGTTATAGCCATACCCGTTGCAGCCGTAGGCTTATCTGTACCATAGACATAGCAGCCTTAGCCATAGCCATAGCAGCCATAGGCATAGCCATAGCAGACATAGCCATAGCCATACGAGACATAGCCAATGCCATAGCCACAGCAGCCATAGCCATAGCCATAGCCATAGCAGCCATAGCCATAGCAGCCATAGCCATAGCCATAGCAGCCATAGCCGTAGCCATCGCAGCCATAGCCATAGCCATAGCCATAGGCATAGCAGCAACAGCCATAGCCATAGCAGCCATAGCAGCAACAGCCATAGCCATAGCAGCCATAGCCATAGCCATAGCAGCCATAGCCATGGCCATAGCAGCCATAGCCATATCCATAGGAGCCATAGCCATAGCCATAGCCACAGCAGCCAATGCCATAGCCACAGCAGTTATAGCCATAGCCGTAGCAGCCATAGGCATAGCTATGCCAGCCATAGACATAGCAGACATAGCCATAGCCATAGCTGCCATAGTCATAGCCATGGCCATAGCAGTAGCCATAGCAGCAATAGCCATAGCCATGGCAGCCATCGCAGCCATAGCCATAGCCATAGCCATAGCCATAGTCATAGCAGCAACAGCCATAGCCATAGCAGCCATAGCAGCCATAGCCATAGCCATAGCAGCCATAGCCATAGCAACAGCACGCATAGCGATAGCCATAGCAGCCATAGCCATAGCAATAGCACGCATAGCGATAGCCATAGCAGCCGCAGCCATAGCCATAGCAGCCATAGCCATAGCCATAGTAGCCATAGCCATAGCCATAGCCATAGCCATAGCAGCCATAGCCATAGCCATAGCAGCCATAGCCGTAGCCATCGCAGCCATAGCCATAGCCATAGCCATAGCCATAGCAGCAACAGCCATAGACATAGCAGCCATAGCAGCCATAGCCATAGCCATAGTCATAGCAGCCATAGCTATAGCCGTAGCAGCCACAGACATAGCCATAGAAGCCATAGCCATAGCCATAGCCATAGCCATAGCCATAGCAGCAATAGCCATAGCCATAGCAGCCATAGCAGCCATAGCCATAGCCATAGCACGCATAGTGATAGCCATAGCAGCCGTAGCTATAGCCATAGCAGCGATAGACACAGCCATAACAGCCATTGCCGTAGCCATAGCCGTAGCCAGAGCAGCAATAGCCATAACCATACTAGCCACAGCCAAAGCTATAGCAGCGATAGTCATAGCCATAGCAGCCATAGCAGTCATAGCCATAGCCATAGCCATAGCAGATAGACGCAATAGCCGTAGCAACCATAGCCATAGCCGCCATAGCCATAGCCATAGCCATAGTAGCCATAGCCACAGCCATAGCAGCCATAGCCATAGCCAAAGCATCCATAGCCATTGCCACAGCATCCATAGCCATAGCAACAGCAGCCATAGCCACAGCCATAGCAGCCATCGCCATAGCCATAGCCATAGCAGCCATATACATAGCCATAGCCACAGCAGCCAATGCCATAGCCACAGCAGTTATAGCCATAGCCGTAGCAGCCATAGGCATAGCTATGCCAGCCATAGACATAGCAGCCATAGCCATAGCCATAGCTGCCATAGCCATAGCCATAGCAGACATAGACATAGCCATAGCAGCCATAGCCATAACCATAGCAGCCATAGCCATATCCATAGGAGCCATTGCCATAGCCATAGCATTAGCAGCCATAGCCATAGCTATAGCAGCCATTGCCATAGCAGCCATAGGCATAGCCATAGCAGCCATAGCCATAGCCATACGAGCCATAGCCATAGCCATAGCAGTCATAGCCATAGCCGTAGCACGCATAGCGACAGCCATAGCCATATCCATACGAGCCATAGCCATAGCAGCCATAGCCATAGCAATGGCACGCATAGCATTAGCCATAGCAGCCGCAGCCATAGCCATAGCAGCCGTAGCCATAGCTATAGCAGCCAAAGCCATAGCAGCCATAGCCATAGCCATAGCAGCCATAGCTATATCAATAGCAGCCATAGCCATAGCCATACCAGCCATAGTCATAGCCATAGCAGCCCTAGCAGCCGTAGCAGCCATAGCCAGAACCATCGCAGCCATAGCCATAGCCATAGCTGTACCCATAGCAGCAATAGCCATAGCCATAGCAGCCATAGCCATAGCCGTACCAGCCGTAGCCATAGCCATAGCAGCCATAGCCATAGCCATAGCACGCGTAGCGACAGCCATAGCAGAAGTAGCCATAGCTATAGCAGCCATAGCCGTAGCCATATCAGCCATAGCCATAGCCATAGCCATAGCCATAGCCACAGCAGCAACAGCCATAGCCATAGCAGCCATAGCAGCCATAGCCATAGCCATAGCAGCCGTAGCTATAGCCATAGCAGCGATAGACACAGCCATATCAGCCATTGCCGTAGCCATAGCCGTAGCCAGAGCAGCAATACCCATAACCATACTAGCCACAGCCAAAGCTATAGCAGCGATAGTCATAGCCATAGCAGCCATAGCAGCCATAGCCATAGCCATAGCCATAGCAGATAGACGAAATAGCCGTAGCAACCATAGCCATAGCAGCCATAGCCATAGCCATAGCCATAGTAGCCATAGCCACAGCCATAGCAGCCATAGCCATAGCCATAGTCATAGCAGCCATAGCTATAGCCGTAGCAGCCACAGACATAGCCATATAAGCCATTGCCGTAGCCATAGCCACAGCAGCCATAGCCAGAGCCACAGCCATAGCAGCCATAGCCATAGCCATAGCAGGCATAGCTATAGCCATAGCGGCCATAGAAGCCATAGCCGTAGCCATAGCCATAGTCATACCAGCCATAGCCATAGCCATAGCAGCCATAGCCATAGCCATACGAGCCATAGCCAATGCCATAGCCACAGCAGCCGTAGCCATGGCCACAGCCATAACAGCCATAGCAAGAGCCATAGCCATAGCAGCCATAGCTATATCCATAGCAGCCATAGCCATAGCCATAGCAATAGCAGCCATAGACATAGCCACAGCCACAGTAGCCAACGCCATAGCCAGAGCAGTTATAGCCATAGCCGTTGCAGCCATAGGCATATCTATACCATAGACATAGCAGCCATAGCCATAGCCATAGCCATAGCAGCCATAGACATAGCCATAGCCACAGTAGCCAACGCCATAGCCATAGCAGTTATAGCCATAGCCGTTGCAGCCATAGGCATATCTATACCATAGACATAGCAGCCTTAGCCATAGCCATAGCAGCCATAGCCATAGCCATAGCAGCCATATCCGTAGCCATCGCAGGCATAGCCATAGGCATAGCCATCGCCATAGCAGCAATAGCAATAGCCACAGCAGCCATAGCAGACATAGCCATGGCCATACGAGCCATAGCCAATGCCATAGCCACAGTAGCCATAGACATAGCCACAGCCATAGCAGCCATAGCCATAGCCATAGCCATAGCAGCCACAGCTATATCCATAGCAGCAGTATCCACAGCCATAGCAGCCATAGGCATACATATAGGAGCCATAGCCATAGCAATAGCACGCATAGCGATAGCCAGAGCAGCCTAGCCATAGCCATACCAGACATAGCCATAGCCATATCAGCCATAGCCATAGCCATAGCCATAAGAGCCATAGCCATGGACATAGCAGCCATAGCCATAGCCATAGCTGACATAGCGATAGCCATAGCAGCCGTAGCCGTAGCCATCGCAGCCATAGGCATAGCCATAGCCATATCCATAGCCATAGCCATAGCAGCAATAGCCATAGCCATAGCAGCCATAGCCATAGCCATAGCACGCATAGCGACAACCTTAGCAGCCGTAGCCATAGCTATAGCAGCCATAGCCGTAGCCATATCAGCCATAGCCATAGCCATAGCCGTAGCCATAGCCACAGGAGCAACAGCCATAGCCATAGCAGCCATAGCAGCCATAGCCATAGCCATAGCAGCCATAGCCATAGCAATAGCACGCATAGCGATAGCCATAGCAGCCATAGCCATAGCCATAGCAGCCATAGCTATATCAATAGCAGCCATAGCCATAGCCATACCAGCCATAGTCATAGCCATAGCAGCCCTAGCAGCCGTAGCAGCCATAGCCAGAGCCATCGCAGCCATAGCCATAGCCATAGCTGTACCCATAGCAGCAATAGCCATAGCCATAGCAGCCATAGCCATAGCCGTACCAGCCGTAGCCATAGCCATAGCAGCCATAGCCATAGCCATAGCACGCATAGCGACAGCCATTGCAGCCGTAGCCATAGCTATAGCAGCCATAGCCATAGCCATATCAGCCATAGCCATAGCCATAGCCATAGCAGCAATAGCCATAGTCATAGCAGCCATAGCCATAGCCATAGCAGCCATAGCCATGGCCATAGCAGCCATAGCCATATCCATAGGAGCCATAGCCATAGCCATAGCCACAGCAGCCAATGCCATAGCCACAGCAGTTATAGCCATAGCCGTAGCAGCCATAGGCATAGCTATGCCAGCCATAGACATAGCAGACATAGCCATAGCCATAGCTGCCATAGTCATAGCCATAGCCATAGCAGTAGCCATAGCAGCAATAGCCATAGCCATAGCAGCCATCGCAGCCATAGCCATAGCCATAGCCATAGCCATAGTCATAGCAGCAACAGCCATAGCCATAGCAGCCATAGCAGCCATAGCCATAGCCATAGCAGCCATAGCCATAGCAGCCATAGCCATAGCAACAGCACGCATAGCGTAGCCATAGCAGCCATAGCCATAGCAATAGCACGCATAGCGATAGCCATAGCAGCCGCAGCCATAGCCATAGCAGCCATAGCCATAGCCATAGCAGCCATAGCCATAGCCATAGCAGCCATAGCCATAGCCATAGCAGCCATAGCCGTAGCCATCGCAGCCATAGCCATAGCCATAGCCATATCCATAGCCATAGACATAACAGCAACAGCCATAGCCATAGCAGCCATAGCAGCCATAGCCATAGCCATAGCAGCCATAGCCATAGCAATAGCACGCATAGCAATAGCCATACTAGCCATAGCCATAGCAATAGCACGCATAGCGATAGCCATAGCAGCCGCAGCCATAGCCATAGCAGCCATAGCCATAGCCATAGCAGCCATAGCCATAGGCATAGCAGCCATAGCCATAGCCACAGCAGCCATAGCCGTAGCCATCGCAGCCATAGCCATAGCCATAGCCATAGCCATAGCAGCAACAGCCATAGCCATAGCAGCCATAGCAGCAACAGCCATAGCCATAGCAGCCATAGCCATAGCCATAGCACGCATAGCGACAGCCATAGCAGCCGTAGCCATGGCTATAGCAGCCATAGCCGTAGCCATATCAGCCATAGCCATAGCCATAGCCATAGCCATAGCCACAGCAGCAACAGCCATAGCCATAGCAGCCATAGCAGCCACAGCCATAGCCATAGCAGCCATAGCCATAGCAATAGCACGCATAGCGATAGCCATAGCAGCCATAGCCATAGCCATAGGAGCTGTAGCCATAGCAATAGCACGCATAGCGATAGCCATAGCAGCCTAGCCATAGCCATAGCAGCAATAGCCATAGCCATACCAGCCATAGCAGCCATAGCCATAGCCATAGCACGCATAGCGATAGCCATAGCAGCCGTAGCTATAGCCATAGCAGCGATAGACACAGCCATATAAGCCATTGCCGTAGCCATAGCCACAGCAGCCATAGCCAGAGCCACAGCCATAGCAGCCATAGCCATAGCCATAGCAGGCATAGCTATAGCCATAGCGGCCATAGAAGCCATAGCCGTAGCCATAGCCATAGTCATACCAGCCATAGCCATAGCCATAGTCATAGCAGCCATAGCTATAGCCGTAGCAGCCACAGACATAGCCATAGAAGCCATAGCCATAGCCATAGCCATAGCCATAGCCATAGCAGCCATAGCCATAGCAATAGCACGCATAGCGATAGCCATAGCAGCCATAGCCATAGCAATAGCACGCATAGCGATAGCCATAGCAGCCGCAGCCATAGCCATAGCAGCCATAGCCATAGCCATAGCAGCCATAGCCATAGCCATAGCAGCCATAGCCATAGCCATAGCAGACATAGACATAGCCATAGCAGCCACAGCCATAACCATAGCAGCCATAGCCATATCCATAGGAGCCATTGCCATAGCCATAGCATTAGCAGCCATAGCCATAGCTATAGCAGCCATTGCCATAGCAGCCATAGGCATAGCCATAGCAGCCATAGCCATAGCCATACGAGCCATAGCCATAGCCATAGCAGTCATAGCCATAGCCGTAGCACTCATAGCGACAACCATAGCCATATCCATACGAGCCATAGCCATAGCAGCCATAGCCATAGCAATGGCACGCATAGCATTAGCCATAGCAGCCGCAGCCATAGCCATAGCAGCCGTAGCCATAGCTATAGCAGCCATAGCCATAGCAGCCATAGCCATAGCCATAGCAGACATAGCTATATCAATAGCAGCCATAGCCATAGCCATACCAGCCATAGTCATAGCCATAGCAGCCCTAGCAGCCGTAGCAGCCATAGCCAGAACCATCGCAGCCATAGCCATAGCCATAGCTGTACCCATAGCAGCAATAGCCATAGCCATAGCAGCCATAGCCATAGCCGTACCAGCCGTAGCCATAGCCATAGCAGCCATAGCCATAGCCATAGCACGCGTAGCGACAGCCATAGCAGCCGTAGCCATAGCTATAGCAGCCATAGCCGTAGCCATATCAGCCATAGCCATAGCCATAGCCATAGCCATAGCCACAGGAGCAACAGCCATAGCCATAGCAGCCATAGCAGCCATAGCCATAGCCATAGCAGCCATAGCCATAGCAATAGCACGCATAGCGATAGCCATAGCAGCCATAGCCATAGCCATAGCAGCCATAGCTATATCAATAGCAGCCATAGCCATAGCCATACCAGCCATAGTCATAGCCATAGCAGCCCTAGCAGCCATAGCAGCCATAGCCAGAGCCATCGCAGACATAGCCATAGCCATAGCTGTACCCATAGCAGCAATAGCCATAGCCATAGCAGCCATAGCCATAGCCGTACCAGCCGTAGCCATAGCCATAGCAGCCATAGCCATAGCCATAGCACGCATAGCGACAGCCATAGCAGCCGTAGCCATAGCTATAGCAGCCATAGCCATAGCCATATCAGCCATAGCCATAGCCATAGCCATAGCAGCAATAGCCATAGTCATAGCAGCCATAGCCATAGCCATAGCAGCCATAGCCATGGCCATAGCAGCCATAGCCATATCCATAGGAGCCATAGCCATAGCCATAGCCACAGCAGCCAATGCCATAGCCACAGCAGTTATAGCCATAGCCGTAGCAGCCATAGGCGTAGCTATGCCAGCCATAGACATAGCAGACATAGCCATAGCCATAGCTGCCATAGCCATAGCCATAGCCATAGCAGTAGCCATAGCAGCAATAGCCATAGCCATAGCAGCCATCGCAGCCATAGCCATAGCCATAGCCATAGCCATAGTCATAGCAGCAACAGCCATAGCCATAGCAGCCATAGCAGCCATAGCCATAGCCATAGCAGCCATAGCCATAGCAGCCATAGCCATAGCAACAGCACGCATAGCGTAGCCATAGCAGCCATAGCCATAGCAATAGCACGCATAGCGATAGCCATAGCAGCCGCAGCCATAGCCATAGCAGCCATAGCCATAGCAATAGCACGCATAGCGATAGCCATAACAGCCATAGCCATAGCCATAGCAGCCATAGCTATATCAATAGCAGCCATAGCCATAGCCATACCAGCCATAGTCATAGCCATAGCAGCCCTAGCAGCCGTAGCAGCCATAGCCAGAGCCATCGCAGCCATAGCCATAGCCATAGCTGTACCCATAGCAGCAATAGCCATAGCCATAGCAGCCATAGCCATAGCCGTCCCAGCCGTAGCCATAGCCATAGCAGCCATAGCCATAGCCATAGCACGCATAGCGACAGCCATAGCAGCCGTAGCCATAGCTATAGCAGCCATAGCCATAGCCATATCAGCCATAGCCATAGCCATAGCCATAGCAGCAATAGCCATAGTCATAGCAGCCATAGACATAGCCATAGCAGCCATAGCCATGGCCATAGCAGCCATAGCCATATCCATAGGAGCCATAGCCATAGCCATAGCCACAGCAGCCAATGCCATAGCCACAGCAGTTATAGCCATAGCCGTAGCAGCCATAGGCATAGCCATGCCAGCCATAGACATAGCAGACATAGCCATAGCCATAGCTGCCATAGCCATAGCCATAGCCATAGCAGTAGCCATAGCAGCAATAGCCATAGCCATAGCAGCCATCGCAGCCATAGCCATAGCCATAGCCATAGCCATAGTCATAGCAGCAACAGCCATAGCCATAGCAGCCATAGCAGCCATAGCCATAGCCATAGCAGCCATAGCCATAGCAGCCATAGCCATAGCAACAGCACGCATAGCGTAGCCACAGCAGCCATAGCCATAGCCATAGCAGCCATCGCCATAGCCATAGCCATAGGAGTCATAGCCATAGCCATATCAGCCATAGCCATAGCTATAGCAGCCATAGCCATTGCAACCATAGCTATAGCCATAGCAGACATAGCCACAGCCATAGCAGCCATAGCCATAGCCACAGCAGCCGTAGCCATAACCATAGCAGCCATAGCCATAGACATACGAGCCATAGCCAATGCCATGGCCACAGCAGCCGTAGCCATGGCCACAGCCATAACAGCCATAGCAAGAGCCATAGGCATAGCAGCCATAGCTATATCCATTGCAGCCATAATCATAGCCATAGCAATAGCAGCCATAGACATAGCCATAGCCACAGTAGCCAACGCCATAGCCATAGCAGTTATAGCCATAGCCGATGCAGACATAGGCATATCCATACCATAGACATAGCAGCCATAGCCATAGCCATAGCCATAGCAGCCATAGACATAGCCATAGCCACAGTAGCCAACGCCATAGCCATAGCAGTTATAGCCACAGCCGTTGCAGCCATAGGCATATCTATACCATAGACATAGCAGCCTTAGCCATAGCCATAGCAGTCATAGCTATATCCATAGCAGCCATAGCCATAGCCGTAGCAATAGCAGCCATAGACATAGCCATGGCCACAGTAGCCAACGCCATAGCCGTAGCAGTTATAGCCATACCCGTTGCAGCCGTAGGCTTATCTGTACCATAGACATAGCAGCCTTAGCCATAGCCATAGCAGCCATAGGCATAGCCATAGCAGACATAGCCACAGCCATACGAGACATAGCCAATGCCATAGCCACAGCAGCCATAGCCATAGCCATAGCCATAGCAGCCATAGCCATAGCAGCCATAGCCATAGCCATATCAGCCATAGCCATAGCCATAGCCATAGCAGCAATAGCCATAGTCATAGCAGCCATAGCCATAGCCATAGCAGCCATAGCCATGGCCATAGCAGCCATAGCCATATCCATAGGAGCCATAGCCATAGCCATAGCAGCCATAGCCATAGGCATAGAAGCCATAGCCATAGCCACAACAGCCAGAGCCATAGGCATAGCAGCCATAGCCATAGCCACAGCAGCCATAGCCGTAGCCATCGCAGCCATAGCCATAGCCATAGCCATAGCCATAGCAGCAACAGCCATAGCCATAGCAGCCATAGCAGCAACAGCCATAGCCATAGCAGCCATAGCCATAGCCATAGCAGCAATAGCCATAGCCATAGCAGCCATAGCCATAGCCATAGCCATAGCCATAGTCATAGCAGCAACAGCCATAGCCATAGCAGCCATAGCAGCCATAGCCATAGCCATAGCAGCCATAGCCATAGCAGCCATAGCCATAGCAACAGCACGCATAGCGTAGTCATAGCAGCCATAGCCATAGCAATAGCACGCATAGCGATAGCCATAGCAGCCGCAGCCATAGCCATAGCAGCCATAGCCATAGCCATAGCAGCCATAGCCATAGCCATAGCAGCCATAGCCATAGCCATAGCAGCCATAGCCGTAGCCATCGCAGCCATAGCCATAGCCATAGCCATATCCATAGCCATAGCCATAGCAGCAACAGCCATAGCCATAGCAGCCATAGCAGCCATAGCCATAGCCATAGCAGCCATAGCCATAGCAATAGCACGCATAGCAATAGCCATAGCAGCCATAGCCATAGCAATAGCACGCATAGCGATAGCCATAGCAGCCGCAGCCATAGCCATAGCAGCCATAGCCATAGCCATAGCAGCCATAGCCATAGGCATAGCAGCCATAGCCATAGCCACAGCAGCCATAGCCGTAGCCATCGCAGCCATAGCCATAGCCATAGCCATAGCCATAGCAGCAACAGCCATAGCCATAGCAGCCATAGCAGCAACAGCCATAGCCATAGCAGCCATAGCCATAGCCATAGCACGCTTAGCGACAGCCATAGCAGCCGTAGCCATAGCTATAGCAGCCATAGCCATAGCCACATCAGCCATAGCCATAGCCATAGCCATAGCAGCCATAGCCATAGCCATAGCAGCCATAGCCGTAGCCATCGCAGCCATAGCCATAGCCATAGCCATAGCCATAGCAGCAACAGCCATAGACATAGCAGCCATAGCAGCCATAGCCATAGCCATAGCAGCCATAGCCATAGCCATAGCACGCATAGCGACAGCCATAGCAGCCGTAGCCATAGCTATAGCAGCCATAGCCGTAGCCATATCAGCCATAGCCATAGCCATAGCCATAGCCATAGCCACAGCAGCAACAGCCATAGCCATAGCAGCCATAGCAGCCACAGCCATAGCCATAGCAGCCATAGCCATAGCAATAGCACGCATAGCGATAGCCATAGCAGCCATAGCCATAGCCATAGGAGCTGTAGCCATAGCAATAGCACGCATAGCGATAGCCATAGCAGCCTAGCCATAGCCATAGCAGCCATAGCCATAGCCATAGTCATAGCAGCCATAGCGATAGCCATAGCAGCCGTAGCTATAGCCATAGCAGCGATAGACACAGCCATATCAGCCATTGCCGTAGCCATAGCCGTAGCCAGAGCAGCAATAGCCATAACCATACTAGCCACAGCCAAAGCTATAGCAGCGATAGTCATAGCCATAGCAGCCATAGCAGCCATAGCCATAGCCATAGCCATAGCAGATAGACGCAATAGCCGTAGCAACCATAGCCATAGCAGCCATAGCCATAGCCATAGCCATAGTAGCCATGGCCACAGCCATAGCAGCCGTAGCCATAGCCATAGTCATAGCAGCCATAGCTATAGCCGTAGCAGCCACAGACATAGCCATAGAAGCCGTAGCCATAGCCATAGCCATAGCCATAGCCATAGCAGCAATAGCCATAGCCATACCAGCCATAGCAGCCATAGCCATAGCCATAGCACGCATAGCGATAGCCATAGCAGCCGTAGCTATAGCCATAGCAGCGATAGACACAGCCATATAAGCCATTGCCGTAGCCATAGCCACAGCAGCCATAGCCAGAGCCACAGCCATAGCAGCCATAGCCATAGCCATAGCAGGCATAGCTATAGCCATAGCGGCCATAGAAGCCATAGCCGTAGCCATAGCCATAGTCATACCAGCCATAACCATAGCCATAGCAGCCATAGCCATAGCCATACGAGCCATAGCCAATGCCATAGCCGCAGCAGCCGTAGCCATAGCCACAGCCATATCAGCCATAGCCATAGCCACAGCCATAGCCATTGCAGCCATAGCTACTTCCATAGCAGCAATTGCCACAGCCATAGCAGCCATAGGCATAGCCATAGGAGCCATATCCATAGCAATAGCACGCATAGCGATTGCCATAGCAGCCTAGCCATAGCCATAGCATCCATAGCCATAGCCATAGCAGCCATAGCCATAGCCATAGCAGCCATAGCCATAGCCATAGCAGCCATAGCTATATCAATAGCAGCCATAGCCATAGCCATACCAGCCATAGTCATAGCCATAGCAGCCCTAGCAGCCGTAGCAGCCATAGCCAGAGCCATCGCAGCCATAGCCATAGCCATAGCTGTACCCATAGCAGCAATAGCCATAGCCATAGCAGCCATAGCCATAGCCGTACCAGCCGTAGCCATAGCCATAGCAGCCATAGCCATAGCCATAGCACGCATAGCGACAGCCATAGCAGCCGTAGCCATAGCTATAGCAGCCATAGCCATAGCCATATCAGCCATAGCCATAGCCATAGCCATAGCAGCAATAGCCATAGTCATAGCAGCCATAGCCATAGCCATAGCAGCCATAGCCATGGCCATAGCAGCCATAGCCATATCCATAGGAGCCATAGCCATAGCCATAGCCACAGCAGCCAATGCCATAGCCAGAGCAGTTATAGCCATAGCCGTTGCAGCCATAGGCATATCTATACCATAGACATAGCAGCCATAGCCATAGCCATAGCCATAGCAGCCATAGACATAGCCATAGCCACAGTAGCCAACGCCATAGCCATAGCAGTTATAGCCATAGCCGTTGCAGCCATAGGCATATCTATACCATAGACGTAGCAGCCTTAGCCATAGCCATAGCAGCCATAGCCATAGCCATAGCAGCCATATCCGTAGCCATCGCAGGCATAGCCATAGGCATAGCCATCGCCATAGCAGCAATAGCAATACCCACAGCAGCCATAGCAGACATAGCCATGGCCATACGAGCCATAGCCAATGCCATAGCCACAGTAGCCATAGACATAGCCACAGCCATAGCAGCCATAGCCATAGCCATAGCCATAGCAGCCACAGCTATATCCATAGCAGCAGTATCCACAGCCATAGCAGCCATAGGCATAGATATAGGAGCCATAGCCCTAGCAATAGCACGCATAGCGATAGCCAGAGCAGCCTAGCCATAGCCATACCAGACATAGCCATAGCCATATCAGCCATAGCCATAGCCATAGCCATAAGAGCCATAGCCATGGACATAGCAGCCATAGCCATAGCCATAGCTGACATAGCGATAGCGATAGCAGCCGTAGCCGTAGCCATCGCAGCCATAGCCATAGCCATGGCCATATCCATAGCCATAGCCATAGCAGCAATAGCCATAGCCATAGCAGCCATAGCCATAGCCGTACCAGCCGTAGCCATAGCCATAGCAGCCATAGCCATAGCCATAGCACGCATAGCGACAACCATAGCAGCCGTAGCCATAGCTATAGCAGCCATAGCCGTAGCCACATCAGCCATAGCCATAGCCATAGCCATAGCCATAGCCACAGGAGCAACAGCCATAGCCATAGCAGCCATAGCAGCCATAGCCATAGCCATAGCAGCCATAGCCATAGCAATAGCACGCATAGCGATAGCCATAGCAGCCATAGCCATAGGCATAGCAGCCATAGCTATATCAATAGCAGCCACAGCCATAGCCATACCAGCCATAGTCATAGCCATAGCAGCCCTAGCAGCCGTAGCAGCCATAGCCAGAGCCATCGCAGCCATAGCCATAGCCATAGCTGTACCCATAGCAGCAATAGCCATAGCCATAGCAGCCATAGCCATAGCCGTACCAGCCGTAGCCATAGCCATAGCAGCCATAGCCATAGCCATAGCACGCATAGCGACAGCCATAGCAGCCGTAGCCATAGCTATAGCAGCCATAGCCATAGCCATATCAGCCATAGCCATAGCCATAGCCATAGCAGCAATAGCCATAGTCATAGCAGCCATAGCCATAGCCATAGCAGCCATAGCCATGGCCATAGCAGCCATAGCCATATCCATAGGAGCCATAGCCATAGCCATAGCAGCCATAGCCATAGGCATAGCAGCCATAGCCATAGCCACAGCAGCCATAGCCATAGGCATAGCAGCCATAGCCATAGCCACAGCAGCCATAGCCGTAGCCATCGCAGCCATAGTCATAGCCATAGCCATAGCCATAGCAGCAACAGCCATAGCCATAGCAGCCATAGCAGCAACAGCCATAGCCATAGCAGCCATAGCCATAGCCATAGCAGCAATAGCCATAGCCATAGCAGCCATAGCCATAGCCATAGCCATAGCCATAGTCATAGCAGCAACAGCCATAGCCATAGCAGCCATAGCAGCCATAGCCATAGCCATAGCAGCCATAGCCATAGCAGCCATAGCCATAGCAACAGCACGCATAGCGTAGTCATAGCAGCCATAGCCATAGCAATAGCACGCATAGCGATAGCCATAGCAGCCGCAGCCATAGCCATAGCAGCCATAGCCATAGCCATAGCAGCCATAGCCATAGCCATAGCAGCCATAGCCATAGCCATAGCAGCCATAGCCGTAGCCATCGCAGCCATAGCCATAGCCATAGCCATATCCATAGCCATAGCCATAGCAGCAACAGCCATAGCCATAGCAGCCATAGCAGCCATAGCCATAGCCATAGCAGCCATAGCCATAGCAATAGCACGCATAGCAATAGCCATAGCAGCCATAGCCATAGCAATAGCACGCATAGCGATAGCCATAGCAGCCGCAGCCATAGCCATAGCAGCCATAGCCATAGCCATAGCAGCCATAGCCATAGGCATAGCAGCCATAGCCATAGCCACAGCAGCCATAGCCGTAGCCATCGCAGCCATAGCCATAGCCATAGCCATAGCCATAGCAGCAACAGCCATAGCCATAGCAGCCATAGCAGCAACAGCCATAGCCATAGCAGCCATAGCCATAGCCATAGCACGCTTAGCGACAGCCATAGCAGCCGTAGCCATAGCTATAGCAGCCATAGCCATAGCCACATCAGCCATAGCCATAGCCATAGCCATAGCAGCCATAGCCATAGCCATAGCAGCCATAGCCGTAGCCATCGCAGCCATAGCCATAGCCATAGCCATAGCCATAGCAGCAACAGCCATAGACATAGCAGCCATAGCAGCCATAGCCATAGCCATAGCAGCCATAGCCATAGCCATAGCACGCATAGCGACAGCCATAGCAGCCGTAGCCATAGCTATAGCAGCCATAGCCGTAGCCATATCAGCCATAGCCATAGCCATAGCCATAGCCATAGCCACAGCAGCAACAGCCATAGCCATAGCAGCCATAGCAGCCACAGCTATAGCCATAGCAGCCATAGCCATAGCAATAGCACGCATAGCGATAGCCATAGCAGCCATAGCCATAGCCATAGGAGCTGTAGCCATAGCAATAGCACGCATAGCGATAGCCATAGCAGCCTAGCCATAGCCATAGCAGCCATAGCCATAGCCATAGTCATAGCAGCCATAGCGATAGCCATAGCAGCCGTAGCTATAGCCATAGCAGCGATAGACACAGCCATATCAGCCATTGCCGTAGCCATAGCCGTAGCCAGAGCAGCAATAGCCATAACCATACTAGCCACAGCCAAAGCTATAGCAGCGATAGTCATAGCCATAGCCGCCATAGCAGCCATAGCCATAGCCATAGCCATAGCAGATAGACGCAATAGCCGTAGCAACCATAGCCATAGCAGCCATAGCCATAGCCATAGCCATAGTAGCCATGGCCACAGCCATAGCAGCCGTAGCCATAGCCATAGTCATAGCAGCCATAGCTATAGCCGTAGCAGCCACAGACATAGCCATAGAAGCCGTAGCCATAGCCATAGCCATAGCCATAGCCATAGCAGCAATAGCCATAGCCATACCAGCCATAGCAGCCATAGCCATAGCCATAGCACGCATAGCGATAGCCATAGCAGCCGTAGCTATAGCCATAGCAGCGATAGACACAGCCATATAAGCCATTGCCGTAGCCATAGCCACAGCAGCCATAGCCAGAGCCACAGCCATAGCAGCCATAGCCATAGCCATAGCAGGCATAGCTATAGCCATAGCGGCCATAGAAGCCATAGCCGTAGCCATAGCCATAGTCATACCAGCCATAACCATAGCCATAGCAGCCATAGCCATAGCCATACGAGCCATAGCCAATGCCATAGCCGCAGCAGCCGTAGCCATAGCCACAGCCATATCAGCCATAGCCATAGCCACAGCCATAGCCATTGCAGCCATAGCTACTTCCATAGCAGCAATTGCCACAGCCATAGCAGCCATAGGCATAGCCATAGGAGCCATATCCATAGCAATAGCACGCATAGCGATTGCCATAGCAGCCTAGCCATAGCCATAGCATCCATAGCCATAGCCATAGCAGCCATAGCCATAGCCATAGCAGCCATAGCCATAGCCATAGCAGCCATAGCTATATCAATAGCAGCCATAGCCATAGCCATACCAGCCATAGTCATAGCCATAGCAGCCCTAGCAGCCGTAGCAGCCATAGCCAGAGCCATCGCAGCCATAGCCATAGCCATAGCTGTACCCATAGCAGCAATAGCCATAGCCATAGCAGCCATAGCCATAGCCGTACCAGCCGTAGCCATAGCCATAGCAGCCATAGCCATAGCCATAGCACGCATAGCGACAGCCATAGCAGCCGTAGCCATAGCTATAGCAGCCATAGCCATAGCCATATCAGCCATAGCCATAGCCATAGCCATAGCAGCAATAGCCATAGTCATAGCAGCCATAGCCATAGCCATAGCAGCCATAGCCATGGCCATAGCAGCCATAGCCATATCCATAGGAGCCATAGCCATAGCCATAGCCACAGCAGCCAATGCCATAGCCAGAGCAGTTATAGCCATAGCCGTTGCAGCCATAGGCATATCTATACCATAGACATAGCAGCCATAGCCATAGCCATAGCCATAGCAGCCATAGACATAGCCATAGCCACAGTAGCCAACGCCATAGCCATAGCAGTTATAGCCATAGCCGTTGCAGCCATAGGCATATCTATACCATAGACGTAGCAGCCTTAGCCATAGCCATAGCAGCCATAGCCATAGCCATAGCAGCCATATCCGTAGCCATCGCAGGCATAGCCATAGGCATAGCCATCGCCATAGCAGCAATAGCAATACCCACAGCAGCCATAGCAGACATAGCCATGGCCATACGAGCCATAGCCAATGCCATAGCCACAGTAGCCATAGACATAGCCACAGCCATAGCAGCCATAGCCATAGCCATAGCCATAGCAGCCACAGCTATATCCATAGCAGCAGTATCCACAGCCATAGCAGCCATAGGCATAGATATAGGAGCCATAGCCCTAGCAATAGCACGCATAGCGATAGCCAGAGCAGCCTAGCCATAGCCATACCAGACATAGCCATAGCCATATCAGCCATAGCCATAGCCATAGCCATAAGAGCCATAGCCATGGACATAGCAGCCATAGCCATAGCCATAGCTGACATAGCGATAGCGATAGCAGCCGTAGCCGTAGCCATCGCAGCCATAGCCATAGCCATGGCCATATCCATAGCCATAGCCATAGCAGCAATAGCCATAGCCATAGCAGCCATAGCCATAGCCGTACCAGCCGTAGCCATAGCCATAGCAGCCATAGCCATAGCCATAGCACGCATAGCGACAACCATAGCAGCCGTAGCCATAGCTATAGCAGCCATAGCCGTAGCCACATCAGCCATAGCCATAGCCATAGCCATAGCCATAGCCACAGGAGCAACAGCCATAGCCATAGCAGCCATAGCAGCCATAGCCATAGCCATAGCAGCCATAGCCATAGCAATAGCACGCATAGCGATAGCCATAGCAGCCATAGCCATAGGCATAGCAGCCATAGCTATATCAATAGCAGCCACAGCCATAGCCATACCAGCCATAGTCATAGCCATAGCAGCCCTAGCAGCCGTAGCAGCCATAGCCAGAGCCATCGCAGCCATAGCCATAGCCATAGCTGTACCCATAGCAGCAATAGCCATAGCCATAGCAGCCATAGCCATAGCCGTACCAGCCGTAGCCATAGCCATAGCAGCCATAGCCATAGCCATAGCACGCATAGCGACAGCCATAGCAGCCGTAGCCATAGCTATAGCAGCCATAGCCATAGCCATATCAGCCATAGCCATAGCCATAGCCATAGCAGCAATAGCCATAGTCATAGCAGCCATAGCCATAGCCATAGCAGCCATAGCCATGGCCATAGCAGCCATAGCCATATCCATAGGAGCCATAGCCATAGCCATAGCAGCCATAGCCATAGGCATAGCAGCCATAGCCATAGCCACAGCAGCCATAGCCATAGGCATAGCAGCCATAGCCATAGCCACAGCAGCCATAGCCGTAGCCATCGCAGCCATAGTCATAGCCATAGCCATAGCCATAGCAGCAACAGCCATAGCCATAGCAGCCATAGCAGCAACAGCCATAGCCATAGCAGCCATAGCCATAGCCATAGCAGCAATAGCCATAGCCATAGCAGCCATAGCCATAGCCATAGCCATAGCCATAGTCATAGCAGCAACAGCCATAGCCATAGCAGCCATAGCAGCCATAGCCATAGCCATAGCAGCCATAGCCATAGCAGCCATAGCCATAGCAACAGCACGCATAGCGTAGTCATAGCAGCCATAGCCATAGCAATAGCACGCATAGCGATAGCCATAGCAGCCGCAGCCATAGCCATAGCAGCCATAGCCATAGCCATAGCAGCCATAGCCATAGCCATAGCAGCCATAGCCATAGCCATAGCAGCCATAGCCGTAGCCATCGCAGCCATAGCCATAGCCATAGCCATATCCATAGCCATAGCCATAGCAGCAACAGCCATAGCCATAGCAGCCATAGCAGCCATAGCCATAGCCATAGCAGCCATAGCCATAGCAATAGCACGCATAGCAATAGCCATAGCAGCCATAGCCATAGCAATAGCACGCATAGCGATAGCCATAGCAGCCGCAGCCATAGCCATAGCAGCCATAGCCATAGCCATAGCAGCCATAGCCATAGGCATAGCAGCCATAGCCATAGCCACAGCAGCCATAGCCGTAGCCATCGCAGCCATAGCCATAGCCATAGCCATAGCCATAGCAGCAACAGCCATAGCCATAGCAGCCATAGCAGCAACAGCCATAGCCATAGCAGCCATAGCCATAGCCATAGCACGCTTAGCGACAGCCATAGCAGCCGTAGCCATAGCTATAGCAGCCATAGCCATAGCCACATCAGCCATAGCCATAGCCATAGCCATAGCAGCCATAGCCATAGCCATAGCAGCCATAGCCGTAGCCATCGCAGCCATAGCCATAGCCATAGCCATAGCCATAGCAGCAACAGCCATAGACATAGCAGCCATAGCAGCCATAGCCATAGCCATAGCAGCCATAGCCATAGCCATAGCACGCATAGCGACAGCCATAGCAGCCGTAGCCATAGCTATAGCAGCCATAGCCGTAGCCATATCAGCCATAGCCATAGCCATAGCCATAGCCATAGCCACAGCAGCAACAGCCATAGCCATAGCAGCCATAGCAGCCACAGCTATAGCCATAGCAGCCATAGCCATAGCAATAGCACGCATAGCGATAGCCATAGCAGCCATAGCCATAGCCATAGGAGCTGTAGCCATAGCAATAGCACGCATAGCGATAGCCATAGCAGCCTAGCCATAGCCATAGCAGCCATAGCCATAGCCATAGTCATAGCAGCCATAGCGATAGCCATAGCAGCCGTAGCTATAGCCATAGCAGCGATAGACACAGCCATATCAGCCATTGCCGTAGCCATAGCCGTAGCCAGAGCAGCAATAGCCATAACCATACTAGCCACAGCCAAAGCTATAGCAGCGATAGTCATAGCCATAGCCGCCATAGCAGCCATAGCCATAGCCATAGCCATAGCAGATAGACGCAATAGCCGTAGCAACCATAGCCATAGCAGCCATAGCCATAGCCATAGCCATAGTAGCCATGGCCACAGCCATAGCAGCCGTAGCCATAGCCATAGTCATAGCAGCCATAGCTATAGCCGTAGCAGCCACAGACATAGCCATAGAAGCCGTAGCCATAGCCATAGCCATAGCCATAGCCATAGCAGCAATAGCCATAGCCATACCAGCCATAGCAGCCATAGCCATAGCCATAGCACGCATAGCGATAGCCATAGCAGCCGTAGCTATAGCCATAGCAGCGATAGACACAGCCATATAAGCCATTGCCGTAGCCATAGCCACAGCAGCCATAGCCAGAGCCACAGCCATAGCAGCCATAGCCATAGCCATAGCAGGCATAGCTATAGCCATAGCGGCCATAGAAGCCATAGCCGTAGCCATAGCCATAGTCATACCAGCCATAACCATAGCCATAGCAGCCATAGCCATAGCCATACGAGCCATAGCCAATGCCATAGCCGCAGCAGCCATAGCCATAGCCACAGCCATATCAGCCATAGCCATAGCCACAGCCATAGCCATTGCAGCCATAGCTACATCCATAGCAGCAATTGCCACAGCCATAGCAGCCATAGGCATAGCCATAGGAGCCATATCCATAGCAATAGCACGCATAGCGATTGCCATTGCAGCCTAGCCATAGCCATAGCATCCATAGCCATAGCCATAGCAGCCATAGCCATAGCCATAGCAGCCATAGCCATAGCCATAGCAGCCATAGCTATATCAATAGCAGCCATAGCCATAGCCATACCAGCCATAGTCATAGCCATAGCAGCCCTAGCAGCCGTAGCAGCCATAGCCAGAGCCATCGCAGCCATAGCCATAGCCATAGCTGTACCCATAGCAGCAATAGCCATAGCCATAGCAGCCATAGCCATAGCCGTACCAGCCGTAGCCATAGCCATAGCAGCCATAGCCATAGCCATAGCACGCATAGCGACAGCCATAGCAGCCGTAGCCATAGCTATAGCAGCCATAGCCATAGCCATATCAGCCATAGCCATAGCCATAGCCATAGCAGCAATAGCCATAGTCATAGCAGCCATAGCCATAGCCATAGCAGCCATAGCCATGGCCATAGCAGCCATGGCCATATCCATAGGAGCCATAGCCATAGCCATAGCCACAGCAGCCAATGCCATAGCCACAGCAGTTATAGCCATAGCCGTAGCAGCCATAGGCATAGCTATGCCAGCCATAGACATAGCAGACATAGCCATAGCCATAGCTGCCATAGCCATAGCCATAGCCATAGCAGTAGCCATAGCAGCAATAGCCATAGCCATAGCAGCCATCGCAGCCATAGCCATAGCCATAGCCATAGCCATAGTCATAGCAGCAACAGCCATAGCCATAGCAGCCATAGCAGCCATAGCCATAGCCATAGCAGCCATAGCCATAGCAGCCATAGCCATAGCAACAGCACGCATAGCGTAGCCATAGCAGCCATAGCCATAGCAATAGCACGCATAGCGATAGCCATAGCAGCCGCAGCCATAGCCATAGCAGCCATAGCCATAGCCATAGCAGCCATAGCCATAGCCATAGCAGCCATAGCCATAGCCATAGCTGCCATAGCCGTAGCCATCGCAGCCATAGCCATAGCCATAGCCATAGCCATAGCAGCAACAGCCATAGACATAGCAGCCATAGCAGCCATAGCCATAGCCATAGCAGCCATAGCCATAGCCATAGCACGCATAGCGACAGCCATAGCAGCCGTAGCCATAGCTATAGCAGCCATAGCCATAGCCATATCAGCCATAGCCATAGCCATAGCCATAGCCATAGCCACAGCAGCAACAGCCATAGCCATAGCAGCCATAGCAGCCATAGCCATAGCCATTGCAGCCATAGCCATAGCAATAGCACGCATAGCGATAGCCATAGCAGCCATAGCCATAGCCATTGGAGCTGTAGCCATAGCAATAGCACGCATAGCGATAGCCATAGCAGCCTAGCCATAGCCATAGCAGCCATAGCCATAGCCATAGTCATGGCAGCCATAGCGATAGCCATAGCAGCCGTAGCTATAGCCATAGCAGCGATAGACACAGCCATATCAGCCATTGCCGTAGCCATAGCCGTAGCCAGAGCAGCAATAGCCATAGCCATACGAGCCATAGCCATAGCCATAGCAGCCATAGCCATAGCAATGGCACGCATAGCATTAGCCATAGCAGCCGCAGCCATAGCAATGGCACGCATAGCATTAGCCATAGCAGCCGCAGCCATAGCCATAGCAGCCGTAGCCATAGCTATAGCAGCCATAGCCATAGCAGCCATAGCCATAGCCATAGCAGCCATAGCTATATCAATAGCAGCCATAGCCATAGCCATACCAGCAATAGTCATAGCCATAGCAGCCCTAGCAGCCGTAGCAGCCATAGCCAGAACCATCGCAGCCATAGCCATAGCCATAGCTGTACCCATAGCAGCAATAGCCATAGCCATAGCAGCCATAGCCATAGCCGTACCAGCCGTAGCCATAGCCATAGCAGCCATAGCCATAGCCATAGCACGCGTAGCGACAGCCATAGCAGCCGTAGCCATAGCTATAGCAGCCATAGCCGTAGCCATATCAGCCATAGCCATAGCCATAGCCATAGCCATAGCCACAGCAGCAACAGCCATAGCCATAGCAGCCATAGCAGCCATAGCCATAGCCATAGCAGCTATAGCCATAGCAATAGCACGCATAGCGATAGCCATAGCAGCCATAGCCATAGCCATAGGAGCTGTAGCCATAGCAATAGCACGCGTAGCGATAGCCATAGCAGCCTAGCCATAGCCATAGCAGCCATAGCCATAGCCATAGTCATAGCAGCCATAGCGATAGCCATAGCAGCCGTAGCTATAGCCATAGCAGCGATAGACACAGCCATATCAGCCATTGCCGTAGCCATAGCCGTAGCCAGAGCAGCAATACCCATAACCATACTAGCCACAGCCAAAGCTGTAGCAGCGATAGTCATAGCCATAGCAGCCATAGCAGCCATAGCCATAGCCATAGCCATAGCAGATAGACGCAATAGCCGTAGCAACCATAGCCATAGCAGCCATAGCCATAGCCATAGCCATAGTAGCCATAGCCACAGCCATAGCAGCCATAGCCATAGCCATAGTCATAGCAGCCATAGCTATAGCCGTAGCAGCCACAGACATAGCCATAGAAGCCATAGCCGTAGCCATAGCCATAGCCATAGCCATAGCAGCAATAGCCATAGCCATAGCAGCCATAGCAGCCATAGCCATAGCCATAGCACGCATAGCTATAGCCATAGCAGCCGTAGCTATAGCCATAGCAGCGATAGACACAGCCATATAAGCCATTGCCGTAGCCACAGCCACAGCAGCCATAGCCAGAGCCACAGCCATAGCAGCCATAGCCATAGCCACAGCAGGCATAGCTATAGCCATAGCGGCCATAGAAGCCATAGCCGTAGCCATAGCCATAGTCATACCAGCCATAGCCATAGCCATAGCAGCCATAGCCATAGCCATACGAGCCATAGCCAATGCCATAGCCGCAGCAGCCATAGCCATAGCCACAGCCATATCAGCCATAGCCATAGCCACAGCCATAGTCATACCAGCCATAGCTACATCCATAGCAGCAATTGCCACAGCCATAGCAGCCATAGGCATAGCCATAGGAGCCATAGCCATAGCAATAGCACGCATAGCGATTGCCATAGCAGCCTAGCCATAGCCATAGCATCCATAGCCATAGCCATAGCAGCCATAGCAGCCATAGCCATAGCCATTGCAGCCATAGCCATAGCAATAGCACGCATAGCGATAGCCATAGCAGCCATAGCCATAGCCATTGGAGCTGTAGCCATAGCAATAGCACGCATAGCGATAGCCATAGCAGCCTAGCCATAGCCATAGCAGCCATAGCCATAGCCATAGTCATGGCAGCCATAGCGATAGCCATAGCAGCCGTAGCTATAGCCATAGCAGCGATAGACACAGCCATATCAGCCATTGCCGTAGCCATAGCCGTAGCCAGAGCAGCAACAGCCATAGCCATACGAGCCATAGCCATAGCCATAGCAGTCATAGCCATAGCCGTAGCACGCATAGCGACAGCCATAGCCATATCCATACGAGCCATAGCCATAGCAGCCATAGCCATAGCAATGGCACGCATAGCATTAGCCATAGCAGCCGCAGCCATAGCCATAGCAGCCGTAGCCATAGCTATAGCAGCCATAGCCATAGCAGCCATAGCCATAGCCATAGCAGCCATAGCTATATCAATAGCAGCCATAGCCATAGCCATACCAGCAATAGTCATAGCCATAGCAGCCCTAGCAGCCGTAGCAGCCATAGCCAGAACCATCGCAGCCATAGCCATAGCCATAGCTGTACCCATAGCAGCAATAGCCATAGCCATAGCAGCCATAGCCATAGCCGTACCAGCCGTAGCCATAGCCATAGCAGCCATAGCCATAGCCATAGCACGCGTAGCGACAGCCATAGCAGCCGTAGCCATAGCTATAGCAGCCATAGCCGTAGCCATATCAGCCATAGCCATAGCCATAGCCATACCAGCAATAGTCATAGCCATAGCAGCCCTAGCAGCCGTAGCAGCCATAGCCAGAACCATCGCAGCCATAGCCATAGCCATAGCTGTACCCATAGCAGCAATAGCCATAGCCATAGCAGCCATAGCCATAGCCGTACCAGCCGTAGCCATAGCCATAGCAGCCATAGCCATAGCCATAGCACGCGTAGCGACAGCCATAGCAGCCGTAGCCATAGCTATAGCAGCCATAGCCGTAGCCATATCAGCCATAGCCATAGCCATAGCCATAGCCATAGCCACAGCAGCAACAGCCATAGCCATAGCAGCCATAGCAGCCATAGCCATAGCCATAGCAGCTATAGCCATAGCAATAGCACGCATAGCGATAGCCATAGCAGCCATAGCCATAGCCATAGGAGCTGTAGCCATAGCAATAGCACGCATAGCGATAGCCATAGCAGCCTAGCCATAGCCATAGCAGCCATAGCCATAGCCATAGTCATAGCAGCCATAGCGATAGCCATAGCAGCCGTAGCTATAGCCATAGCAGCGATAGACACAGCCATATCAGCCATTGCCGTAGCCATAGCCGTAGCCAGAGCAGCAATACCCATAACCATACTAGCCACAGCCAAAGCTGTAGCAGCGATAGTCATAGCCATAGCAGCCATAGCAGCCATAGCCATAGCCATAGCCATAGCAGATAGACGCAATAGCCGTAGCAACCATAGCCATAGCAGCCATAGCCATAGCCATAGCCATAGTAGCCATAGCCACAGCCATAGCAGCCATAGCCATAGCCATAGTCATAGCAGCCATAGCTATAGCCGTAGCAGCCACAGACATAGCCATAGAAGCCATAGCCGTAGCCATAGCCATAGCCATAGCCATAGCAGCAATAGCCATAGCCATAGCAGCCATAGCAGCCATAGCCATAGCCATAGCACGCATAGCTATAGCCATAGCAGCCGTAGCTATAGCCATAGCAGCGATAGACACAGCCATATAAGCCATTGCCGTAGCCACAGCCACAGCAGCCATAGCCAGAGCCACAGCCATAGCAGCCATAGCCATAGCCACAGCAGGCATAGCTATAGCCATAGCGGCCATAGAAGCCATAGCCGTAGCCATAGCCATAGTCATACCAGCCATAGCCATAGCCATAGCAGCCATAGCCATAGCCATACGAGCCATAGCCAATGCCATAGCCGCAGCAGCCATAGCCATAGCCACAGCCATATCAGCCATAGCCATAGCCACAGCCATAGTCATACCAGCCATAGCTACATCCATAGCAGCAATTGCCACAGCCATAGCAGCCATAGGCATAGCCATAGGAGCCATAGCCATAGCAATAGCACGCATAGCGATTGCCATAGCAGCCATAGCCATAGCCATTGGAGCTGTAGCCATAGCAATAGCACGCATAGCGATAGCCATAGCAGCCTAGCCATAGCCATAGCAGCCATAGCCATAGCCATAGTCATGGCAGCCATAGCGATAGCCATAGCAGCCGTAGCTATAGCCATAGCAGCGATAGACACAGCCATATCAGCCATTGCCGTAGCCATAGCCGTAGCCAGAGCAGCAACAGCCATAGCCATACGAGCCATAGCCATAGCCATAGCAGTCATAGCCATAGCCGTAGCACGCATAGCGACAGCCATAGCCATATCCATACGAGCCATAGCCATAGCAGCCATAGCCATAGCAATGGCACGCATAGCATTAGCCATAGCAGCCGCAGCCATAGCCATAGCAGCCGTAGCCATAGCTATAGCAGCCATAGCCATAGCAGCCATAGCCATAGCCATAGCAGCCATAGCTATATCAATAGCAGCCATAGCCATAGCCATACCAGCAATAGTCATAGCCATAGCAGCCCTAGCAGCCGTAGCAGCCATAGCCAGAACCATCGCAGCCATAGCCATAGCCATAGCTGTACCCATAGCAGCAATAGCCATAGCCATAGCAGCCATAGCCATAGCCGTACCAGCCGTAGCCATAGCCATAGCAGCCATAGCCATAGCCATAGCACGCGTAGCGACAGCCATAGCAGCCGTAGCCATAGCTATAGCAGCCATAGCCGTAGCCATATCAGCCATAGCCATAGCCATAGCCATAGCCATAGCCACAGCAGCAACAGCCATAGCCATAGCAGCCATAGCAGCCATAGCCATAGCCATAGCAGCTATAGCCATAGCAATAGCACGCATAGCGATAGCCATAGCAGCCATAGCCATAGCCATAGGAGCTGTAGCCATAGCAATAGCACGCATAGCGATAGCCATAGCAGCCTAGCCATAGCCATAGCAGCCATAGCCATAGCCATAGTCATAGCAGCCATAGCGATAGCCATAGCAGCCGTAGCTATAGCCATAGCAGCGATAGACACAGCCATATCAGCCATTGCCGTAGCCATAGCCGTAGCCAGAGCAGCAATTCCCATAACCATACTAGCCACAGCCAAAGCTGTAGCAGCGATAGTCATAGCCATAGCAGCCATAGCAGCCATAGCCATAGCCATAGCCATAGCAGATAGACGCAATAGCCGTAGCAACCATAGCCATAGCAGCCATAGCCATAGCCATAGCCATAGTAGCCATAGCCACAGCCATAGCAGCCATAGCCATAGCCATAGTCATAGCAGCCATAGCTATAGCCGTAGCAGCCACAGACATAGCCATAGAAGCCATAGCCGTAGCCATAGCCATAGCCATAGCCATAGCAGCAATAGCCATAGCCATAGCAGCCATAGCAGCCATAGCCATAGCCATAGCACGCATAGCTATAGCCATAGCAGCCGTAGCTATAGCCATAGCAGCGATAGACACAGCCATATAAGCCATTGCCGTAGCCACAGCCACAGCAGCCATAGCCAGAGCCACAGCCATAGCAGCCATAGCCATAGCCACAGCAGGCATAGCTATAGCCATAGCGGCCATAGAAGCCATAGCCGTAGCCATAGCCATAGTCATACCAGCCATAGCCATAGCCATAGCAGCCATAGCCATAGCCATACGAGCCATAGCCAATGCCATAGCCGCAGCAGCCATAGCCATAGCCACAGCCATATCAGCCATAGCCATAGCCACAGCCATAGTCATACCAGCCATAGCTACATCCATAGCAGCAATTGCCACAGCCATAGCAGCCATAGGCATAGCCATAGGAGCCATAGCCATAGCAATAGCACGCATAGCGATTGCCATAGCAGCCTAGCCATAGCCATAGCATCCATAGACATAGCCATAGCAGCCATAGCCATAGCCATAGCAGCCATCGCCATAGCCATAGCCATAGCAGTCATAGCCATAGCCATATCAGCCATAGCCATAGCTATAGCAGCCATAGCCATAGCAACCATAGCTATAGCCATAGCAGACATAGCCACAGCCATAGCAGCCATAGCCATAGCCACAGCAGCCGTAGCCATAACCATAGCAGCCATAGCCATAGCCATACGAGCCATAGCCAATGCCATAGCCACAGCAGCCGTAGCCATGGCCACAGCCATAACAGCCATAGCAAGAGCCATAGCCATAGCAGCCATAGCTATATCCATAGCAGCCATAGCCATAGCCATAGCAATAGCAGCCATAGACATAGCCATAGCCACAGTAGCCAACGCCATAGCCAGAGCAGTTATAGCCATAGCCGTTGCAGCCATAGGCATATCTATAACATAGACATAGCAGCCATAGCCATAGCCATAGCCATAGCAGCCATAGACATAGCCATAGCCACAGTAGCCAACGCCATAGCCATAGCAGTTATAGCCATAGCCGTTGCAGCCATAGGCATATCTATACCATAGACGTAGCAGCCTTAGCCATAGCCATAGCAGCCATAGCCATAGCCATAGCAGCCATATCCGTAGCCATCGCAGGCATAGCCATAGGCATAGCCATCGCCATAGCAGCAATAGCAATACCCACAGCAGCCATAGCAGACATAGCCATGGCCATACGAGCCATAGCCAATGCCATAGCCACAGTAGCCATAGACATAGCCACAGCCATAGCAGCCGTAGCCATAGCCATAGCCATAGCCATAGCAGCAATAGCCATAGCCATAGCAGCCATAGCAGCCATAGCCATAGCCATAGCACGCATAGCTATAGCCATAGCAGCCGTAGCTATAGCCATAGCAGCGATAGACACAGCCATATAAGCCATTGCCGTAGCCACAGCCACAGCAGCCATAGCCAGAGCCACAGCCATAGCAGCCATAGCCATAGCCACAGCAGGCACAGCTATAGCCATAGCGGCCATAGAAGCCATAGCCGTAGCCATAGCCATAGTCATACCAGCCATAGCCATAGCCATAGCAGCCATAGCCATAGCCATACGAGCCATAGCCAATGCCATAGCCGCAGCAGCCATAGCCATAGCCACAGCCATATCAGCCATAGCCATAGCCACAGCCATAGTCATACCAGCCATAGCTACATCCATAGCAGCAATTGCCACAGCCATAGCAGCCATAGGCATAGCCATAGGAGCCATAGCCATAGCAATAGCACGCATAGCGATTGCCATAGCAGCCTAGCCATAGCCATAGCATCCATAGCCATAGCCATAGCAGCCATAGCAGCCATAGCCATAGCCATTGCAGCCATAGCCATAGCAATAGCACGCATAGCGATAGCCATAGCAGCCATAGCCATAGCCATTGGAGCTGTAGCCATAGCAATAGCACGCATAGCGATAGCCATAGCAGCCTAGCCATAGCCATAGCAGCCATAGCCATAGCCATAGTCATGGCAGCCATAGCGATAGCCATAGCAGCCGTAGCTATAGCCATAGCAGCGATAGACACAGCCATATCAGCCATTGCCGTAGCCATAGCCGTAGCCAGAGCAGCAACAGCCATAGCCATACGAGCCATAGCCATAGCCATAGCAGTCATAGCCATAGCCGTAGCACGCATAGCGACAGCCATAGCCATATCCATACGAGCCATAGCCATAGCAGCCATAGCCATAGCAATGGCACGCATAGCATTAGCCATAGCAGCCGCAGCCATAGCCATAGCAGCCGTAGCCATAGCTATAGCAGCCATAGCCATAGCAGCCATAGCCATAGCCATAGCAGCCATAGCTATATCAATAGCAGCCATAGCCATAGCCATACCAGCAATAGTCATAGCCATAGCAGCCCTAGCAGCCGTAGCAGCCATAGCCAGAACCATCGCAGCCATAGCCATAGCCATAGCTGTACCCATAGCAGCAATAGCCATAGCCATAGCAGCCATAGCCATAGCCGTACCAGCCGTAGCCATAGCCATAGCAGCCATAGCCATAGCCATAGCACGCGTAGCGACAGCCATAGCAGCCGTAGCCATAGCTATAGCAGCCATAGCCGTAGCCATATCAGCCATAGCCATAGCCATAGCCATAGCCATAGCCACAGCAGCAACAGCCATAGCCATAGCAGCCATAGCAGCCATAGCCATAGCCATAGCAGCTATAGCCATAGCAATAGCACGCATAGCGATAGCCATAGCAGCCATAGCCATAGCCATAGGAGCTGTAGCCATAGCAATAGCACGCATAGCGATAGCCATAGCAGCCTAGCCATAGCCATAGCAGCCATAGCCATAGCCATAGTCATAGCAGCCATAGCGATAGCCATAGCAGCCGTAGCTATAGCCATAGCAGCGATAGACACAGCCATATCAGCCATTGCCGTAGCCATAGCCGTAGCCAGAGCAGCAATTCCCATAACCATACTAGCCACAGCCAAAGCTGTAGCAGCGATAGTCATAGCCATAGCAGCCATAGCAGCCATAGCCATAGCCATAGCCATAGCAGATAGACGCAATAGCCGTAGCAACCATAGCCATAGCAGCCATAGCCATAGCCATAGCCATAGTAGCCATAGCCACAGCCATAGCAGCCATAGCCATAGCCATAGTCATAGCAGCCATAGCTATAGCCGTAGCAGCCACAGACATAGCCATAGAAGCCATAGCCGTAGCCATAGCCATAGCCATAGCCATAGCAGCAATAGCCATAGCCATAGCAGCCATAGCAGCCATAGCCATAGCCATAGCACGCATAGCTATAGCCATAGCAGCCGTAGCTATAGCCATAGCAGCGATAGACACAGCCATATAAGCCATTGCCGTAGCCACAGCCACAGCAGCCATAGCCAGAGCCACAGCCATAGCAGCCATAGCCATAGCCACAGCAGGCATAGCTATAGCCATAGCGGCCATAGAAGCCATAGCCGTAGCCATAGCCATAGTCATACCAGCCATAGCCATAGCCATAGCAGCCATAGCCATAGCCATACGAGCCATAGCCAATGCCATAGCCGCAGCAGCCATAGCCATAGCCACAGCCATATCAGCCATAGCCATAGCCACAGCCATAGTCATACCAGCCATAGCTACATCCATAGCAGCAATTGCCACAGCCATAGCAGCCATAGGCATAGCCATAGGAGCCATAGCCATAGCAATAGCACGCATAGCGATTGCCATAGCAGCCTAGCCATAGCCATAGCATCCATAGCCATAGCCATAGCAGCCATAGCCATAGCCATAGCAGCCATCGCCATAGCCATAGCCATAGCAGTCATAGCCATAGCCATATCAGCCATAGCCATAGCTATAGCAGCCATAGCCATAGCAACCATAGCTATAGCCATAGCAGACATAGCCACAGCCATAGCAGCCATAGCCATAGCCACAGCAGCCGTAGCCATAACCATAGCAGCCATAGCCATAGCCATACGAGCCATAGCCAATGCCATAGCCACAGCAGCCGTAGCCATGGCCACAGCCATAACAGCCATAGCAAGAGCCATAGCCATAGCAGCCATAGCTATATCCATAGCAGCCATAGCCATAGCCATAGCAATAGCAGCCATAGACATAGCCATAGCCACAGTAGCCAACGCCATAGCCAGAGCAGTTATAGCCATAGCCGTTGCAGCCATAGGCATATCTATAACATAGACATAGCAGCCATAGCCATAGCCATAGCCATAGCAGCCATAGACATAGCTATAGCCACAGTAGCCAACGCCATAGCCATAGCAGTTATAGCCATAGCCGTTGCAGCCATAGGCATATCTATACCATAGACGTAGCAGCCTTAGCCATAGCCATAGCAGCCATAGCCATAGCCATAGCAGCCATATCCGTAGCCATCGCAGGCATAGCCATAGGCATAGCCATCGCCATAGCAGCAATAGCAATACCCACAGCAGCCATAGCAGACATAGCCATGGCCATACGAGCCATAGCCAATGCCATAGCCACAGTAGCCATAGACATAGCCACAGCCATAGCAGCCATAGCCATAGCCATAGCCATAGCAGCCACAGCTATATCCATAGCAGCAGTATCCACAGCCATAGCAGCCATAGGCATAGATATAGGAGCCATAGCCCTAGCAATAGCACGCATAGCGATAGCCAGAGCAGCCTAGCCATAGCCATACCAGACATAGCCATAGCCATATCAGCCATAGCCATAGCCATAGCCATAAGAGCCATAGCCATGGACATAGCAGCCATAGCCATAGCCATAGCTGACATAGCGATAGCGATAGCAGCCGTAGCCGTAGCCATCGCAGCCATAGCCATAGCCATGGCCATATCCATAGCCATAGCCATAGCAGCAATAGCCATAGCCATAGCAGCCATAGCCATAGCCGTACCAGCCGTAGCCATAGCCATAGCAGCCATAGCCATAGCCATAGCACGCATAGCGACAACCATAGCAGCCGTAGCCATAGCCATAGCAGCCATAGCTATATCAATAGCAGCCATAGCCATAGCCATACCAGCCATAGTCATAGCCATAGCAGCCCTAGCAGCCGTAGCAGCCATAGCCAGAGCCATCGCAGCCATAGCCATAGCCATAGCTGTACCCATAGCAGCAATAGCCATAGCCATAGCAGCCATAGCCATAGCCGTACCAGCCGTAGCCATAGCCATAGCAGCCATAGCCATAGCCATAGCACGCATAGCGACAGCCATAGCAGCCGTAGCCATAGCTATAGCAGCCATAGCCATAGCCATATCAGCCATAGCCATAGCCATAGCCATAGCAGCAATAGCCATAGTCATAGCAGCCATAGCCATAGCCATAGCAGCCATAGCCATGGCCATAGCAGCCATAGCCATAGCAATAGCACGCATAGCGATAGCCATAGCAGCCATAGCCATAGCCATAGCAGCCATAGCTATATCAATAGCAGCCATAGCCATAGCCATACCAGCCATAGTCATAGCCATAGCAGCCCTAGCAGCCGTAGCAGCCATAGCCAGAGCCATCGCAGCCATAGCCATAGCCATAGCTGTACCCATAGCAGCAATAGCCATAGCCATAGCAGCCATAGCCATAGCCGTACCAGCCGTAGCCATAGCCATAGCAGCCATAGCCATAGCCATAGCACGCATAGCGACAGCCATAGCAGCCGTAGCCATAGCTATAGCAGCCATAGCCATAGCCATATCAGCCATAGCCATAGCCATAGCCATAGCAGCAATAGCCATAGTCATAGCAGCCATAGCCATAGCCATAGCAGCCATAGCCATGGCCATAGCAGCCATAGCCATATCCATAGGAGCCATAGCCATAGCCATAGCAGCCATAGCCATAGGCATAGCAGCCATAGCCATAGCCACAGCAGCCATAGCCATAGGCATAGCAGCCATAGCCATAGCCACAGCAGCCATAGCCGTAGCCATCGCAGCCATAGCCATAGCCATAGCCATAGCCATAGCAGCAACAGCCATAGCCATAGCAGCCATAGCAGCAACAGCGATAGCCATAGCAGCCATAGCCATAGCCATAGCAGCAATAGCCATAGCCATAGCAGCCATAGCCATAGCCATAGCCATAGCCATAGTCATAGCAGCAACAGCCATAGCCATAGCAGCCATAGCAGCCATAGCCATAGCCATAGCAGCCATAGCCATAGCAGCCATAGCCATAGCAACAGCACGCATAGCGTAGTCATAGCAGCCATAGCCATAGCAATAGCACGCATAGCGATAGCCATAGCAGCCGCAGCCATAGCCATAGCAGCCATAGCCATAGCCATAGCAGCCATAGCCATAGCCATAGCAGCCATAGCCATAGCCATAGCAGCCATAGCCGTAGCCATCGCAGCCATAGCCATAGCCATAGCCATATCCATAGCCATAGCCATAGCAGCAACAGCCATAGCCATAGCAGCCATAGCAGCCATAGCCATAGCCATAGCAGCCATAGCCATAGCAATAGCACGCATAGCAATAGCCATAGCAGCCATAGCCATAGCAATAGCACGCATAGCGATAGCCATAGCAGCCGCAGCCATAGCCATAGCAGCCATAGCCATAGCCATAGCAGCCATAGCCATAGGCATAGCAGCCATAGCCATAGCCACAGCAGCCATAGCCGTAGCCATCGCAGCCATAGCCATAGCCATAGCCATAGCCATAGCAGCAACAGCCATAGCCATAGCAGCCATAGCAGCAACAGCCATAGCCATAGCAGCCATAGCCATAGCCATAGCACGCATAGCGACAGCCATAGCAGCCGTAGCCATAGCTATAGCAGCCATAGCCGTAGCCATATCAGCCATAGCCATAGCCATAGCCATAGCCATAGCCACAGCAGCAACAGCCATAGCCATAGCAGCCATAGCAGCCATAGCCATAGCCATAGCAGCTATAGCCATAGCAATAGCACGCATAGCGATAGCCATAGCAGCCATAGCCATAGCCATAGGAGCTGTAGCCATAGCAATAGCACGCATAGCGATAGCCATAGCAGCCTAGCCATAGCCATAGCAGCCATAGCCATAGCCATAGTCATAGCAGCCATAGCGATAGCCATAGCAGCCGTAGCTATAGCCATAGCAGCGATAGACACAGCCATATCAGCCATTGCCGTAGCCATAGCCGTAGCCAGAGCAGCAATACCCATAACCATACTAGCCACAGCCAAAGCTGTAGCAGCGATAGTCATAGCCATAGCAGCCATAGCAGCCATAGCCATAGCCATAGCCATAGCAGATAGACGCAATAGCCGTAGCAACCATAGCCATAGCAGCCATAGCCATAGCCATAGCCATAGTAGCCATAGCCACAGCCATAGCAGCCATAGCCATAGCCATAGTCATAGCAGCCATAGCTATAGCCGTAGCAGCCACAGACATAGCCATAGAAGCCATAGCCGTAGCCATAGCCATAGCCATAGCCATAGCAGCAATAGCCATAGCCATAGCAGCCATAGCAGCCATAGCCATAGCCATAGCACGCATAGCGATAGCCATAGCAGCCGTAGCTATAGCCATAGCAGCGATAGACACAGCCATATAAGCCATTGCCGTAGCCACAGCCACAGCAGCCATAGCCAGAGCCACAGCCATAGCAGCCATAGCCATAGCCACAGCAGGCATAGCTATAGCCATAGCGGCCATAGAAGCCATAGCCGTAGCCATAGCCATAGTCATACCAGCCATAGCCATAGCCATAGCAGCCATAGCCATAGCCATACGAGCCATAGCCAATGCCATAGCCGCAGCAGCCATAGCCATAGCCACAGCCATATCAGCCATAGCCATAGCAACAGCCATAGTCATACCAGCCATAGCTACATCCATAGCAGCAATTGCCACAGCCATAGCAGCCATAGGCATAGCCATAGGAGCCATAGCCATAGCAATAGCACGCATAGCGATTGCCATAGCAGCCTAGGCATAGCCATAGCATCCATAGCCATAGCCATAGCAGCCATAGCCATAGCCATAGCAGCCATCGCCATAGCCATAGCCATAGCAGTCATAGCCATAGCCATATCAGCCATAGCCATAGCTATAGCAGCCATAGCCATAGCAACCATAGCTATAGCCATAGCAGACATAGCCACAGCCATAGCAGCCATAGCCATAGCCACAGCAGCCGTAGCCATAACCATAGCAGCCATAGCCATAGCCATACGAGCCATAGCCAATGCCATAGCCACAGCAGCCGTAGCCATGGCCACAGCCATAACAGCCATAGCAAGAGCCATAGCCATAGCAGCCATAGCTATATCCATAGCAGCCATAGCCATAGCCATAGCAATAGCAGCCATAGACATAGCCATAGCCACAGTAGCCAACGCCATAGCCAGAGCAGTTATAGCCATAGCCGTTGCAGCCATAGGCATATCTATACCATAGACATAGCAGCCATAGCCATAGCCATAGCCATAGCAGCCATAGACATAGCCATAGCCACAGTAGCCAACGCCATAGCCATAGCAGTTATAGCCATAGCCGTTGCAGCCATAGGCATATCTATACCATAGACATAGCAGCCTTAGCCATAGCCATAGCAGCCATAGCCACAGCCATAGCAGCCATATCCGTAGCCATCGCAGGCATAGCCATAGGCATAGCCATCGCCATAGCAGCAATAGCAATAGCCACAGCAGCCATAGCAGACATAGCCATGGCCATACGAGCCATAGCCAATGCCATAGCCACAGTAGCCATAGACATAGCCACAGCCATAGCAGCCATAGCCATAGCCATAGCCATAGCAGCCACAGCTATATCCATAGCAGCAGTATCCACAGCCATAGCAGCCATAGGCATAGATATAGGAGCCATTGCCATAGCAATAGCACGCATAGCGATAGCCAGAGCAGCCTAGCCATAGCCATACCAGACATAGCCATAGCCATATCAGCCATAGCCATAGCCATAGCCATAAGAGCCATAGCCATGGACATAGCAGCCATAGCCATAGCCATAGCTGACATAGCGATAGCCATAGCAGCCGTAGCCGTAGCCATCGCAGCCATAGCCATAGCCATAGCCATATCCATAGCCATAGCCATAGCAGCAATAGCCATAGCAATAGCAGCCATAGCCATAGCCGTACCAGCCGTAGCCATAGCCATAGCAGCCATAGCCATAGCCATAGCACGCATAGCGACAACCATAGCAGCCGTAGCCATAGCTATAGCAGCCATAGCCGTAGCCATATCAGCCATAGCCATAGCCATAGCCATAGCCATAGCCACAGGAGCAACAGCCATAGCCATAGCAGCCATAGCAGCCATAGCCATAGCCATAGCAGCCATAGCCATAGCAATAGCACGCATAGCGATAGCCATAGCAGCCATAGCCATAGCCATAGCAGCCATAGCCATTGCCGTACCAGCCGTAGCCATAGCCATAGCAGCCATAGCCATAGCCATAGCACGCATAGCGACAGCCATAGCAGCCGTAGCCATAGCTATAGCAGCCATAGCCATAGCCATATCAGCCATAGCCATAGCCATAGCCATAGCAGCAATAGCCATAGTCATAGCAGCCATAGCCATAGCCATAGCAGCCATAGCCATGGCCATAGCAGCCATAGCCATATCCATAGGAGCCATAGCCATAGCCATAGCCACAGCAGCCAATGCCATAGCCACAGCAGTTATAGCCATAGCCGTAGCAGCCATAGGCATAGCTATGCCAGCCATAGACATAGCAGACATAGCCATAGCCATAGCTGCCATAGCCATAGCCATAGCCATAGCAGTAGCCATAGCAGCAATAGCCATAGCCATAGCAGCCATCGCAGCCATAGCCATAGCCATAGCCATAGCCATAGTCATAGCAGCAACAGCCATAGCCATAGCAGCCATAGCAGCCATAGCCACAGCCATAGCAGCCATAGCCATAGCAGCCATAGCCATAGCAACAGCACGCATAGCGTAGCCATAGCAGCCATAGCCATAGCAATAGCACGCATAGCGATAGCCATAGCAGCCGCAGCCATAGCCATAGCAGCCATAGCCATAGCCATAGCAGCCATAGCCATAGCCATAGCAGCCATAGCCATAGCCATAGCAGCCATAGCCGTAGCCGTCGCAGCCATAGCCATAGCCATAGCCATAGCCATAGCAGCAACAGCCATAGACATAGCAGCCATAGCAGCCATAGCCATAGCCATAGCAGCCATAGCCATAGCCATAGCACGTATAGCGACAGCCATAGCAGCCGTAGCCATAGCTATAGCAGCCATAGCCATAGCCATATCAGCCATAGCCATAGCCATAGCCATAGCCATAGCCACAGCAGCAACAGCCATAGCCATAGCAGCCATAGCAGCCATAGCCATAGCCATTGCAGCCATAGCCATAGCAATAGCACGCATAGCGATAGCCATAGCAGCCATAGCCATAGCCATTGGAGCTGTAGCCATAGCAATAGCACGCATAGCGATAGCCATAGCAGCCTAGCCATTGCCATAGCAGCCATAGCCATAGCCATAGTCATGGCAGCCATAGCGATAGCCATAGCAGCCGTAGCTATAGCCATAGCAGCGATAGACACAGCCATATCAGCCATTGCCGTAGCCATAGCCGTAGCCAGAGCAGCAATAGCCATAACCGTACTAGCCACAGCCAAAGCTATAGCAGCGATAGTCAAAGCCATAGCAGCCATAGCAGCCATAGCCATAGCCATAGCCATAGCAGATAGACGCAATAGCCGTAGCAACCATAGCCATAGCAGCCATAGCCATAGCCATAGCCATAGTAGCCATAGCCACAGCCATAGCAGCCATAGCCATAGCCATAGTCATAGCAGCCATAGCTATAGCCGTAGCAGCCACAGACATAGCCATAGAAGCCATAGCCATAGCCATAGCCATAGCCATAGCCATAGCAGCAATTGCCACAGCCATAGCAGCCATAGGCATAGCCATAGGAGCCATAGCCATAGCAATAGCACGCATAGCGATAGCCATAGCAGCCGCAGCCATAGCCATAGCAGCCATAGCCATAGCCATAGCAGCCATAGCCATAGCCATAGCAGCCATAGCCATAGCCATAGCAGCCATAGCCGTAGCCATCGCAGCCATAGCCATAGCCATAGCCATAGCCATAGCAGCAACAGCCATAGACATAGCAGCCATAGCAGCCATAGCCATAGCCATAGCAGCCATAGCCATAGCCATAGCACGCATAGCGACAGCCATAGCAGCCGTAGCCATAGCTATAGCAGCCATAGCCATAGCCATATCAGCCATAGCCATAGCCATAGCCATAGCCATAGCCACAGCAGCAACAGCCATAGCCATAGCAGGCATAGCAGCCATAGCCATAGCCATTGCAGCCATAGCCATAGCAATAGCACGCATAGCGATAGCCATAGCAGCCATAGCCATAACCATTGGAGCTGTAGCCATAGCAATAGCACGCATAGCGATAGCCATAGCAGCCTAGCCATAGCCATAGCAGCCATAGCCATAGCCATAGTCATGGCAGCCATAGCGATAGCCATAGCAGCCGTAGCTATAGCCATAGCAGCGATAGACACAGCCATATCAGCCATTGTCGTAGCCATAGCCGTAGCCAGAGCAGCAATAGCCATAACCGTACTAGCCACAGCCAAAGCTATAGCAGCGATAGTCATAGCCATAGCAGCCATAGCCATAGCCATAGCCATAGCAGATAGACGCAATAGCCGTAGCAACCATAGCCATAGCAGCCATAGCCATAGCCACAGCCATAGTAGCCATAGCCACAGCCATAGCAGCCATAGCCATAGCCATAGTCATAGCAGCCATAGCTATAGCCGTAGCAGCCACAGACATAGCCATAGAAGCCATAGCCATAGCCATAGCCATAGCCATAGCCATAGCCATAGCAGCAATTGCCACAGCCATAGCAGCCATAGGCATAGCCATAGGAGCCATAGCCATAGCAATAGCACGCATAGCGATTGCCATAGCAGCCTAGCCATAGCCATAGCATCCATAGCCATAGCCATAGCAGCCATAGCCATAGCCACAGCAGCCATCGCCATAGCCATAGCCATAGCGGTCATAGCCATAGCCATATCAGCCATAGCCATAGCTATAGCAGCCATAGCCATAGCAACCATAGCTATAGCCATAGCAGACATAGCCACAGCCATAGCAGCCATAGCCATAGCCACAGCAGCCGTAGCCATAACCATAGCAGCCATAGCCATAGCCATACGAGCCATAGCCAATGCCATAGCCACAGCAGCCGTAGCCATGGCCACAGCCATAACAGCCATAGCAAGAGCCATAGCCATAGCAGCCATAGCTATATCCATAGCAGCCATAGCCATAGCCATAGCAATAGCAGCCATAGACATAGCCATAGCCACAGTAGCCAACGCCATAGCCATAGCAGTTATAGCCATAGCCGTTGCAGCCATAGGCATATTTATACCATAGACATAGCAGCCATAGCCATAGCCATAGCCATAGCAGCCATAGACATAGCCATAGCCACAGTAGCCAACGCCATAGCCATAGCAGTTGTAGCCATAGCCGTTGCAGCGATAGGCATATCTATACCATAGACATAGCAGCCTTAGCCATAGCCATAGCAGCCATAGCCATAGCCATAGCAGCCATATCCGTAGCCATCGCAGGCATAGCCATAGGCATAGCCATCGCCATAGCAGCAATAGCAATAGCCACAGCAGCCATAGCAGACATAGCCATGGCCATACGAGCCATAGCCAAAGCCATAGCCACAGTAGCCATAGCCATAGCCACAGCCATTGCAGCCATAGCCATAGCCATAGCCATAGCAGCCATAGCTATATCCATAGCAGTAGTATCCACAGCCATAGCAGCCATAGGCATAGATATAGGAGCCATAGCCATAGCAATAGCACGCATAGCGATAGCCATAGCAGCCTAGCCATAGCCATACCAGACATAGCCATAGCCATATCAGCCATAGCCATAGCCATAGCCATAACAGCCATAGCCATGGACATAGCAGCCATAGCCATAGCCATAGCAGACATAGCGATAGCCATAGCAGCCGTAGCCGTAGCCATCGCAGCCATAGCCATAGCCATAGCCATATCCATAGCCATAGCCATAGCAGCAACAGCCATAGCCATAGCAGCCATAGCAGCCATAGCCATAGCCATAGCAGCCATAGCCATAGCAATAGCACGCATAGCAATAGCCATAGCAGCCATAGCCATAGCAATAGCACGCATAGCGATAGCCATAGCAGCCGCAGCCATAGCCATAGCAGCCATAGCCGTAGCCATAGCCGCCATAGCGATAGCCATAGCAGCCATAGCCATAGCCATAGCAGTCATAGCCGTAGCCATCGCAGGCATAGCCATAGCCATAGCCATAGCCATAGCAGCCATAGCCATAGCCATAGCAGCCATAGCCGTAGCCATAGCCGCCATAGCGATAGCCATAGCAGCCATAGCCATAGCCATATCAGCCATAACCATAGCCAAAGCATCCATAGCCATTGCCATAGCATCCATAGCCATAGCCACAGCAGCCATAGCCACAGCCATAGCAGCCATAGCCATAGCCATAGCCATAGCAGCCATAGCTATATCCATAGCAGCCATAGCCATTGCCATAGCCGTAGCAGCCATAGACATAGCCATAGCCACAGCAGCCAATGCCATAGCCACAGCAGTTATAGCCATAGCCGTAGCAGCCATAGGCATATCTATGCCAGCCATAGACATAGCAGCCATAGCCATAGCCATAGCTGCCATAGTCATAGCCATAGCCATAGCAGTAGCCATAGCAGCAATAGCCATAGCCATAGCAGCCATCGCAGCCATAGCCATAGCCATAGCCATAGCCATAGTCATAGCAGCAACAGCCATAGCCATAGCAGCCATAGCAGCCATAGCCATAGCCATAGCAGCCATAGCCATAGCAATAGCACGCATAGCGATAGCCATAGCAGCCATAGCCATAGCAATAGCACGCATAGCGATAGCCATAGCAGCCGCAGCCATAGCCATAGACTGATTTGTAATGATCAAACATCTCAGGAACGTCTCATCGCCATTTTTTTTTTAGAACTTTACCGGATTTCTTTTAGACACTTTTACTCATGCATCTCTGTGCTACGTATGAGGTTGCGTACATCCCTAAACCGTACATGCGATAGAGACACACAGTATAAATTGTATACATTAAGAAAACATATCGGTTTGTCTTATCGCTTCTGCGATTTAACGAAGCATATTTACACATAAATACAAAGTAATGACAAATATTGTTATGAATTTACTTGCCTTAAATCAGTACAAATGTAATTAAAAAACCACCTCTTCGTCGCAACGCAATCCCTATATACAAGAATCAAAAGAAATGCGAAGATCACGTCGTTTCCGCTATATGCGTGTGGTCGTGTGCGTGTATATATATATATATATATATATATATATATATATATATATAATATATTTACTTATATATATATATAAGTATATTTACTTATATATATATATATATATATATATATAAGTAAAAAATTACATTTAATTTCAACTTAAAAATTTGATTAAAGTAATAATCTATATATTTATATATAAATAAATCTTATTTTATTTTTAATTGCAAATTAAATGTTATAAATTAACTAATATCCATTTATTTTGTAGATTTAAGAATTAATTAATTCAATCTAAATAATTGAAAGATCATTCTATTCACAGTCCTAGAATTAATATAATTAGGACAAAAATAAAAATTATTCTTATTATAATTAAATAAGAATAATTTATTATTAAAATAACTGGGATAACTATTATAATTTCTACATCAAAAATTAAAAATAAAAGGGTAACTATAAAGAATTGATTAGAAAATGGCATTCGTGCATTTGATAGTGGATCAAATCTACATTCAAAAGGTGTATTTTTTTCTCGATTCTTTTTTTTTTTGTTTTGATAATATAAAATTAATGATAATAATAATTATTGGCAATAAAGATGCCAGAGTTGATAAATAAAGTAAATTTAAACTTATATATATTAAGTTTTCTTAAATTTATTAATTGGAAGTTAATTGTATTTAATTATACTATATATATTGAAATTTAAATTAAATTTAAATTAAAAATATATTCATCAGTAAATTAGTGAATAAAGAATTAATCAAATAATATCAACAAAATGTCAGTATCATGAAGCTGCTTCAAAATGAAAATGATGGGTTTTTGAGAAATGGTCTTTGTGTATTCGTAGAAGACATGATATTAAAAAAATAATTGCTATATTTACATGAGTTCCATTGAATCCTGTAGATATATAAAAAATACATTTGTAAACTCTGTCGTTATAAGTAAATGAAGTTTGGTAGTATTCAATTAATTGTATAACTGAAAAATAGATTCCTAACAATACTGTATATCTTAATCTAGTGGATGAATTAATAATATCACTTTCTAACAAAGCATGATGTCTTCATGTAATTGAAAATCCTGATCAAATTAAAATGATTGTATTTAATAGGGGAATATCGTATGGATCGAAGGGAATAATGTCTTTAGGGGGTCAGGTTATCCCAATTTTAATTGACGGGGAGATTGCTGAATGTAGATATGCCCAAAAAAAGGAACTCAAAAAAAATAATTCTGAAATAACAAATAAAATTGTTCCTAATTTTATTAAATCTAATACTATATATGAGTGCATTCCTTGAAATGTTCTTTCACGAATTACATCTCGTCATCATTGTTCTATAGTAAATAATATAGTAATTAATGATATAAATAGAATTCAATTAATTTTAAATTGAAAAATTGTAATAGCTCTTATTAATAAGTTTATTAAATTAATAGATAATATTATTGGTCAAGGCCTGGGTGTTACTAGATGAAATGGATGATTTTTCATTTGTTTTAGTGTTTATTTAAGATAAACAATTTTTTTTTAATTTAATGATTTTAATGATTAGATTCATTAAAGTATAGAAGTCTAAGAATGGAAATTACATACGATTGAATAAATAAAACTGAGATTTCTAGAATAAATAATATAATTTGAATAATGATTATAAATGGAATAATAATTAATCAGGAACTTTCTATTGATTATCCTAGTAAAGTTAAAAGTAAATGACCTGCTAATATATTAGCTGTTAGTCGAATTGATAATGTTCATGGACGAATAATGTTTCTAATTGTTTCAATTAATACTATAAAATTTATTAATATTAAATGTGTATTTAGTGGTACTAAATGAATTAATATTTTTTCTCAATTTATAGTTCAACCGCAAAATATATATGTTAATCATATTGATATTGTTAATGATAAATTAATTGATAAGTGACTTGTAGGAGTGAAAATATATGGTATTAATCCTATTAAATTATAAAGTATAATTATTATTAGTATTCTTAAGAAAATAATTATATTAAATATATATTTGTAACTAATTAGTAATTTAAATTCATTGTAAATTATTATTATAAGCTTAATTCATAATATATTTAAACGAGAGGGAATAAATCAATATATTATTGGTATCATTATTAATGGTAGTAATAAACTAATTCAATTTATTATAAGTACAATATATGTAGATGGGTCGAAAATTGATAATAGGTTTATCATATTCACTTTCATAAATTTTTATTCTTATTTTTTAATATTTTCTTTTTATTTTCATATGGAGAAAAATTAATAAATAAATACTGAAGATTAATGATTATAATGTAAATAATTCTTAATGTGAAAAATAGAAGAATTGATCATAATATTTGTTTTATCTGTGGTATAAAAAAATATTTAAATATTGGCCATTAGAAGTATATCGAATTTATACTATAATATGGTTTAAGAGACCAATTCTTTCATTTCAGACATCTAATGATTAAATTATTATTGTTAAATAAAATATAAATAAAAAATATTAAAAAATTAATAATTTTAAATTGACAATTTAATGTTATATGTTTAACTAATTTTTTATCTTAGGATTTTATAAAGTTATTATTCTAAGTAATCAATTTCCAAAATCATTTATTGATGTTGATTCTACTACGATAGGTATAAATCTATGATTTGTTCCACAAATTTCTGAACATTGGCCAAAAAATAATCCTGGTCGGTATGTAAATAATATTATTTGATTAAGTCGTCCTGGAGTTGCATCTATTTTTATTCCTAAGGATGGAATTGTTCATGAGTGAATTACATCAACAGATGTTGTAATTAAACGAATTAGGCTTTTAAATGGAATAATAATTCGATTATCTACATCTAATAGTCGAAATAATCTTAAATTTGAATAATCATTGATTATAAAAGAATCATAATTTAAATAAAATTCTGGATATTCATATCTTCAATATCATTGATGACCAATAGCTTTAATTGTAAAATATGAGAATGTCCATATTTCATCAACAAAATAAAGAGTTTTTAATAATGGAAATGCAATAATTATTAATACAATTATTGGAAAAATAGTTCAAATAATTTCAATTAAATTATTTTCTAATAAAAATCGATTTCTAAATTTTCTTAAAATGATATTTATTATTATAAATAATGTTATCGAAATAATTATTCATAATATTATATATAGTAATATTATAAAGTACAACTAAATTATCAGCAAAAGGAGAGTTAGGATCTTGAAGTGAAAATATATTTCATGTAGCAATTTTTAATAAAAGAAATATATCTTTATATATGAAGCTTAAATTCATCGCACTAATCTGCCATATTAAATTTAATTTTTAATTTATAAATTTTATAAGCTTAAAATTAAATTTTCTTTTTTTTATTTTCTTTTTTAAAAATCAAAGGAGTTTCATTAAATGAGTGTTCAAATGGGGGATAATTTTGTAATCATTCAAGTGAATTTTGAAAATATTTAAATAAAATTAATCGTTTTACTATATATCTTTCTAATATAATAAAAATAAATATTATTATTCTATTAATTGAAATTAATGATCCTAGTGAAGATAGAAAATTTCAACAGTAATATGCGTCAGGGTAATCTGAATATCGTCGTGGTATTCCTATTAATCCTAAAAAATGTTGAGGGAAGAATGTTATATTTACTCCAATAAATATAAAATAAAATTGAATTTTAAGAAATTTTTTGTTTAGTGTTAAGCCAGTAATTAAAGGATATCAGTGAAATAATCTTGCAATAATTCTAAATACTGCTCCTATTGAAAGTACATAATGAAAATGTCCTACAACATAGTATGTATCATGAAGTAAAATATGAATAGATGAATTTGATAATATAATTCCTGTTAATCCTCCTATTGTAAACAAAAAAATAAATCCCATAGATCATAAAGTTGTTGGATTTGCGTAAGCTTTTGATCCATGGAATGTTGCTAGTCGTCTAAAAACTTTAATGCCAGTGGGAATGGCAGTAATTATAGTTGCTGATGTGAAATAAGCGCGAGTATCTACATCTATTCCAACAGTAAATATATGATGTGCTCATGCAATAAATCCTAGAAAACCAATTCCTAGTATTGCGTATACTATTCCTATGTTTCCAAATGTTGCTTTTTTACCTCTTTCGTTTAAAATAATATGTGAGATTAGTCCAAATCCTGGAAGAATTAGAATATAAACTTCTGGATGTCCAAAGAATCAAAATAAGTGTTGGTATAAAATTGGGTCACCCCCTCCTATAGGGTAAAAAAAGAAGAATTTAAATTTCGATCTGATAAAAGTATTGTAATTGCTCCAGCAAGAACAGGTAGTGATAGTAAAAGTAAAATTGCTGTAATTATAACTGATCATGGGAATAAAGGTATTTGATCATATTGTAGCGAATAATTTATTATATTGAAAATTGTCACTACAAAATTAATAGCTCCTATGATTGATGATACTCCGGCGATATGAAGGGAAAAAATTGTTAGATCGGTAGATGATGATGGGTGGTATATAAATGATGATAATGGAGGGTAAATTGTTCATCCTGTGCCTGATCCTGAATTTAAATAGTTTCTTATTAATAATAAAAAAATTGAAGGAGGTAGTAATCAAAATCTTATATTGTTTATTCGTGGAAATGCCATATCTGGAGCTCCAATCATTAAGGGAACTAATCAGTTCCCAAAACCTCCAATTATGAATGGTATAACCATAAAATGAAATTGTAACAAAAGCATGAGACGTTACAATTGAATTATAAATCTGATCATTTTTAATTCATGCCCCTGTCTTCTTAATTCTAATCGAATAATAAATCTTATTGATGAACCAATTATTCCTGATCATATAGCGAATATAAAATATAATATGCCAATATTTTTATGATTAGTGGAGTATAATCATTTTTTTATTCACGAAGAAATTAAGATTTATAAAATTAAATTTATATTTTTAATTTTGAAGATTAATAGTTTAAAATTAACTTCAAATCTTTAAATAAAGTATTAGAGTATTATGTCTGATAAAAGGAATAAATTGTAAATTTATTTATGAAAATAAAATTTTCTAATACTATTAATATAATTTCTATAGTTTAATCAAAATATTAAATTGCAAATTTAAAAATAAAATATAATTTTTTAGAAATTAGATTTTAAAGTAAATGTATATGATTCCAAATATAATTACTATAATATTTATAATAAATAAAATTCACATATCTATATATTTGTATTTTAAGAATATATTTGAGTAATTTTTATTGAATAAATTATTATTAATAAAATTTAAATAATTTCAAATTATTAATAGTCTTGATATTACAATAATGATAGATAGGATAAGATTAAAACCATTAAGTTTAATTACTAAGTTCTCTAACCCTAATCATTTTAAAGAAAATACTCCTATTGGTGGAATAAGTATATATGTTAGTAATAAATAAAAAAATGTAAGTTTTGATCTATTGTTAAAGATTATTATTTCTATTTTATTTTCTAATTTTATATCTATGATTAGATAGATTATATTATATGATAATACTGAATATATGATGAAGTAAAGAATAAAAATATAAAAATTTAAATATATTAATGTTATTATTAATGAAGTTTGATAAATTGAAGAAAATGATATTATTAGTATTAAAGAATTTTTATTTAATATTAATAGCGGTGATACAATTAAATTTAGAGTAATTATAATTAATAATTCTTTTATAGGGATTGAATTTATTAAAAGAATAAAAGGAATTAATTTTATGAATGTTATTAATAAAAATGCATTTATGAAATTAATTGATTTAAATATAAAATTAAATCAAGCATTAAATGGAATAATCCCGAATTTTAATGAAGTTCCCAGTATTATTAGGATTGATGAGTATACATTAAAATTATTAAATAAAATTCCCGTTAAAATTAGAGATCTTCTAATAAATGAAATAAAAAAATAAATAACTCTAATTTTCATATTTTTTGAAATAGCTAATAATGATAAAAAAATTAAGTTAGTAATTTCTATAATTAGTCAAATGAAAAATATATTGTTTAATATTAGAGAAAATAGCGATAAAAAGATAATTATTATAGATGAAAAATAAGAATAAAAATTTTTTATCATGGTTAATTTTTTGTTAAATCTTTATATTTTAGTGTATGAGCATATAAATTTTTGAAGTTTATGGAATTAAAATTATTACTAAATTACTATTACACTAAATACAATCATTATTCTGCCATCCGCTGTATCGGTATCTATCATAAGATCGAAAAACTGCTTACTTGTTCTCAATTTTATGCTTTTCAAATCGATTTCTGCGGCCCTAATTGTCCGATCTGGTTGAGTAGCGGCTCAAACTGCAGCCTGGGTGCAAACTGCGGCCTGGATTTTTTTTTCTTTTTAGTATCACGTGGAGGAAATGTCCTACCGCACACCTTAGGTCTGTCAGAGTAGTGTGGGACTCTCACCCACTAAAACCTCCACGGTATCCTCTTCTAAATTACCTATTCAGAAAGGTGGTACTTCGTAGGCAAACGCGGTTATATTTCACCAATACGTCTGGAAACTTGTCGAGACATCGTTTCCAGTGACTTGTAATGCGTAGTGTCAAATTAAAATCGACGTTTGACTTAAAATTCGCAATATTTCATCAAATGCGGATATATTTTACTGACATAGCGCAAAACTTGCCCAAATATCTATTTCAGTAATATATACTGCGTAGTCTCACGTTACAGTCGACGTTTGACGCGAAATTCGCAGTATTACAGCAAGCATGGCGATATTTCACCAGTATGACACGAAACTTGCCCAAGCATCGATGTCAGTGGTATATAGCGTAGTTTTACGTTAAAGTTGACGTTTGACGTGAAATCCGCATTATTTTGTCAAGTGCGGTGGTATTACACCAATATGACTCTAAACTTGCCTAAGCATCGTTTTCAGCGATATATAATGCGTACTTTTACGTTAAGGCAGGTGTTGAATTGCGCGCCAATGATAAAACTATGTGAAACAGGCTTTCACCGATGGCGGAGTGGGGAGCATCCGATGGGAACAGTCTTTATGACGACGCAGCACCGCGACACGCGGACATGGTAATAATATATATTTTTCTCGTAACTAAGAATTGCGGAATTTATTTCGAACCCGTTCCTCCCTAGAACAGTAGGCGTTTGACGTGAAATTCGCAATATTTCTTCAGCTCGGTGACATTTCACCAATATGACTCGAAACTTCCCAAGCATCGGTTTTAGTGGTATACAGGGTGTAACAAAAATGTCGCAATTCCTTAAAAGGGGTGATTCAGGGGGTGATTTGAAACAACTTTTTCCTTAGCGAAAATGTAAGATGAGGCTTTGTTAACCAGTTATTAATGAAAAACACCGCCCAATGAGAGCACGAGTTTGCCGTCCGAGCGACTGCGGTGGCGTGCAGCCGAGTCCCCACCATTTTTGTCATAGATTTTTGACTATAAGAAGGCCAAGAGACTCGGTCTAGCGGGCTCATTTCCAATCCAGTTCGAGTTCAGTATGCGGCTGAGACTGGAAGCAAGATCGAGCATTAGTTCTCCTTCGAGCAGAATCATAGAGTACAGTACGTAAAGTAAATTCACTGTAACGTGGTCTTAACGACGCGTCCCCCGCATACATCTGTGCGTAATCTAGAGAGAGAGGACGTAGTTCCGGGACACTTAAAGCTCATCGACAATTGTATTCCTTCGAGTCAAACTTAAACGTGTAGTAATATACATTTTTATAAGGTTTGTTAAATTGGACTTAGTTCAATCAAAACCTTTCCTAAATCCAATAAGAAGCGAACGCGTAACGATCCCACAAATATTATATCTTTACCGCTCGAGATATATTATAAATTTAAAAGTTACGAGGCTATACTAACATCTTCGCAATCCTTGCGAAGGTCCCTTTCCTAACCTACAAGTGGCTCCTGGTGTTGGCCATTGCGCACTGGTTCGTCCACGTCCCGTAGCTCCTGGCGAGTGCAAAGTTACTCACTAGTTCGTTCACAGTCTTTATTCCACCCTAGTGGCTCCCGATACTCGCCAAGTTGAGTGTTGGTTCGTCCACGAAAACCTACCTAAAACCTGAGGAGGCTCCCGGTGTTGGCCTTTGCGCACTGGTTCGTCTACATCCGTGAGGTGGCTCTCAACGAGTGCAAAGTTACCCGTTGGTTCGTCCACGAAACAATAACAATATCCCAAAAAACCCTCACCCTCGGTCGGACTATCTAGCCCTCGGATCGTAACACGTTATTATATTGTCGGCGTCGGCGCTCTTCACGGTGCATTATAAACACTAAGTTTATAAGCTGTAAGCAAACGAAGGATACAGAAAATTAATAAAAAATTAAATGGAATAAGTATTTTATTAAAATGTATTATTCGGAAATGGTAATTACGGCGTGATACGCCTGGTGCTCCTCGCAGATGTTTTGCTGCCGCCGACGTCGCATGGCATAGAACCTCATAAACCAATGGTTTATGAGCTGAAAAAATACATAAAGAATTAATTTTATAAATTTAGGGGTGCGTGGACGCTTGACAATGTAAAAACTATCGCGAGCTACTCTAGGAGTACCCTCAGACAATATCTTTTCAGTTACTCTCAATGCAATGTCACTATCTGAAAGTATTCCAGAGAGAAGCTCGTTACAGCTTAATTAAAGTATAATTAAAGTGAAAATAGTACTTACGATATCCAGTGCTGCCGATTCCAATTTTTTTGGGAATCTTTCCAATGTAAAAAAATATAATTTGGATTTTTATAAATTTTTATTCTGAATTGCAACAATGTTTCATCAGATCACACGTTATATATAGCTATCCCCACTAGTTTTGTCCCCACTAGATCATCATTCTTATCTTTCACCTGCATGGCAAGATTCTACAGTCTCACAGCGTTCAGCTACAGAGACAATGTAGTGATGTGTTGTATGATGCATGTATATTCAGGAATCAGAACCATGTTTCTAATCATAACTGCATCTTATTAATACTATATTAAATAATGCATTATTGTTGGTCTGTAATCAAAATTTTAATCAATCATTAGTCGGATCATGTTGAACAGTAATCAATCTATATCGACCTATGGTTTAAGCGTAATGAACCACAATCGAACCACATTGAACAATGATCAATCCATGTCGAACCATAATAGAACTACAATTGTACAATGATCGATCTACATCAAACCATCAATGCACCACATCGAACCACAACTGAACCATGGTTGTACCACATCGAGCCTCAACTGAACCAAGATTGTACCGCATGGATCTACAACTGAACCATGATTGTACCATATCGATCCACAACTGAACCATAGGTGATAGATGATTGAACTATCTATCAAATCACAATTAAACCACATCGTGCAATGATTTATTATGATTAATGTTATATACTTCAAAATGTTATTAAATAACAATGGAATTATATCGCACAGCAATTAAATCATTACATTAAAGTAATTAAATCATTGTTACTATTACGTTAAAGGAAATGGGGGAGGGATAGAAGCAGAAGAAATATATGGTTTGATAAAATGAATACACATATATTATGCAATTTCTCTTAAACATTCAAAATTAGTAATTGAATAGTTCAAAATACATGTTTTTACTCTTATTATTAGTTTATTTTGCGTACAATATTTGTTAATGGATTGTATTTGATTACCCGATCATGTAGAATGAGACAAGAAGCTGTAGTATTTGCTGCAATATTTTCACCACAATCAAATTCTATACGCACATCCACAATACTGTTCTTGATTGAATCATTTTGGTGTGAACAATCAATCACCATGAGAGGACCATGTTGTAGAAACTCATCAATCGTTAGAAACGCTTGTCTATTGCTACATCCGTAATAAGCCTTAGAAAAATGTATATACATGTTATACAAAAGAGCATATTTATTTCTGTTGAAATCAGTGTTTAGATCGTCATATGGATAAAATTCTGAATTGAGATAAATTTTCACGTTGGATAGCTTACCGTTATCAAACTCTGTAGCATTTTCACTCATTACATTTTTTTACCCGTTTGCAAAGCAAAAATTACATATCGCGTCTTTTCCAATTGTGTAGCCGTTTTAACAGACTAAGAATGCTTAGTCGTGTTTGTAACAGAGGATACTCATACAGATCCCACAACGAAAACACATGCTCAGATTTCGTCCACTTTTTAAAACACGTAGAAATGATAGTTTAGTAATATCATTCAATATCACATGTGGTAAGCGCCATTGTACTTTAAATAATTCGATTTCAGGTTCTAGCATTAAAGATCCTACAAGACAATTGTTATCATTGCGTGATCGTATTAAAATGAACTCGTGACGAGCATTAATTACTATGTGTTTATAATCTTCACAAAATCCGAATAAAATTTTTAGTAGTACGCAAAAATTGAAATGGTATTTTACATTCTTCTCATCGTTCCATCTAATGTTCCATCCAGCATTCTTCATAATTTTATCTTCATCGCATGTAAATGATATGTAGTTCTTAAGTGTGCTAGTTATTCCAACGTTTCTATTGTAATCAATTTCCACACCATTCAGTTCGTATCGAATTTCGTCAAGCATGAATGCTATGCAATTATTTCCCAACTTTATAATTGATTCATCATTTCGATGTTTTCTCACCACCTTGCCTTCCACGTTTAGAAAACTCTCACATGTAATGCGTATAGATCTTGTTGTTGTATAGGTATTCTAATCTCATCGTCATATCCAAACGTCGAGTTAGCATACGGATTAAATGTATGAGTTTCAAGCTTGACGAAACGATCGTCGAACATGGGTTGTTCAGCAATATTTAAAATATTCACTGTTTTTTAGTAATTATGCACAATGAATCCCAATGATTTTAAAAATGCGATATTCACTGCACTTAGCTTCTCTTTTTTTTCCTTTCAATGTATTTAGGGGAAGCCTTAATGTCGTATGCAGTCTTATTTGTAAACGAAAACGTTTTTTGATGCCGTGTTTCGTTGAATACAAACATCTGATTTACATGTTAGCGTCAACGTATTTTTAAGAGAGAATTTGAGAAGGATGGCCAGATGATGACTGGTTTTTGATGGATTTATGATAGGGTCTTAGTTTACGTGTGGCTAATTGAGGATGAATGAGACTAAACAGTCCCGTTGGCAACCGATGGCTGATGGTTACGTTGGACTTCCCAGCTACCGGGTGTTGTGTGACTGTTTAAAAGAAGAGCGAGTGTTTAGAGAAGGCAAGCGGTCCGATACCGTATTGCAAAAGAATGGGAATATTGTTCCTAAAGGATCTGGCCACGGAGTGGGGAAGGCTATGCATTTTGGTAAGAGGGCTGTGTAAATCCCACTGCACTTACCCCAGAACATTGTGCAAGGAACCAGTTTTCGGGTAGTTTTCTTGACATACATGTAGTACATGTAATACATGTATTATCGACGTCGCCGTATGTGTAACTTTACTGTAATTTCTTCTCCACGAAAATCAATTAACCGTCCAGTCTGATCTATGATGCGTATTGTTAGATCCGTAATATTCCGTGCAATGATTGGAAGGTAAACGACTTGAGCAGGCGTTTCTGATATTTCATATCCAGGTGGTACGTTTGAGGAGAATGCATGTATCGTATGTGCGCACTTATCATTCTACTCGAATAATGTTTATATCCATGGTATTAATTGGGCTATCCGATTCATGCCGCTGATTCTGTTTCAAAGCGCGAGTGGATGAGAATCCTAACAATGAACCAATGTTGTTAGGTTTGGTAAAATTTATTCGATAAGCACACTTTATTTCTCTCTTCATAGTATTGTTATTAGCCCGAATTAATAAATTATCATAGGCATTGTTATCATCGTCATTAATGTCAAAGTCTATATCCATTTTAGATATATCTGTTTTTAAATAATTATTAGACGACGAGTAGTCTGCATAATTGCGCGATTCAGGTACTTTCTTATTGCATACAACTCATATGATCCATCGGGAATCACTATTGCTTTGTCATCCTTATCAAAGTAAAATGTATTATAGAAAGAATTCACATTTGGTATCGTATTATATGTTTCAAAAGCTGTTAGACCAAGCTCATAAATATCATCACTCAAATCTACAGGCAGAAATTAGCTTACCGCCAGAATGTTACTCTTACCACTTAATGTAAATGTTATCGACATGTTTCAAGAAACAGCCCAATTCATACTGAATTATGATTACAAAGATTCAACGTTTAAATTTACTATCAACCGTTTGTAGAAATTGTAGGCACAATTGTCACAATTGGCACAATACGGAGCGAGATAAACTCCTCGCCCTTCCATAGCTCGATTGTGACGTTGCATTCCTTCCAGTTGGCCTTCCGTAGCCTTTTTATCATTTATCGCCTTAGCTACCTCCGCTGCCCCACCAACTAGTGAGCCCAGAACACGTAACAATGATAAAACAGGTAAAATACAACCACGTCTTGCAACTGGAAGTATCCGCTTTCTTTTTGCTCCAGTCTTATTTTTGCACTTATTTCTTGTTTTCGTTCCCATTCCAAGTTTCGTTTTAGTTTTCATAACAGCCCAAAGTGCTGCAGCTGCAGCTTTTTCACACAGGGTCAAATCTTTTGCAGTGATACGTTTTTGCGCTTTGTCAGCGAGTATATCGTCAGCTCTATGTCTCTCACCTAGATTGTTACTATGCGAATATGCAATATCGTGCTCACGACATGCAGCATCCAAGGGATTGATGCCTGAATCAGCTCTTGATAATCGCTTCGAAAGATGAGTTCCTGGGCCACAAAATTGATATCCAGGCATATGCAACTCAATGGGAATAGCGTTTATTGCTCGATTCAAAAACCCACTACCAGCTTTTACTTTTGCCGAAGACATTCACTACAGCTTTTAATCAGTGGTTCTGGACCATCAATATGTGTTTGCTGCCAAGGACGATTGTAGTGTTCCAAACACCGGCGATATTCTTGAGCCTCCTTATCAGCTTTTATATATTCCGGAAGCTTATCCCACAAATTGTCAATATATGTATCAAACTTGTGCAATAAAATATTCTTTGGTATATATTTCAACTGTTCAGAGGTTAAATCATGAATGTTGATGTCATCTGATACGATGGGAAACATTTCGACTAGTGAACAAATCTTAATTTGGTGAATGTATATATAAGAGCGCCATGGATGCGTATGTTTCAGAATCTTGAAAACATGCGGTTCGTGAGACAATCAATGATTATACGTGTAAAAAATTTCGACAATAGAATTCAAATAACTGGCAACAACATGGGATACAGACATGGTAATATGCTACCAAACACTATACGTGGAATTATTTGTGGTCCATCCAATTGTGGGAAGACCAACGTGTTAATAAGTTTATTAGAAAGCCCTTATGGTGTACTATTTGAGAATGTCTACGTGTATTCAAAGTCCCTGCAGCAGCCGAAATATCAGTATTTGGAGAATTTATTGGCATCAATAGATGAAATTGGTTATTTTAAATTTTCAAACAATTGCGATGTTATTTCGCCACAGTAATCGCTTCCAAATTCAATTTTCATTTTTGATGACTTAGCATGTGACAAACAAGATACGATAAGAGAGTATTTTTCAATGGGGAGACATTCAAAGGTAGACTGTTTCTATCCCTGTCAAACGCAATTAAAAATTCCCAAACATCTTATACGCGATAGTGCGAATCTGTTGATTTTGTTTAAACAGGATGGTACATAATTAAAACATGTCTTTTGATGATTTCAAAACATTGTGTCGTAGTTGTTGGCAACACAAGTATGGTTTTGTTGTGATCGATAAGGGTAGCTCGATGTCTAATGAACTTTCTTGTTACAGGAGGGGATTTAATGAATTTGCAATAGCATAATGGAATCAATTGTTAATTGTCGCGCGGTGCGAGAAGAACGTTTCTGTTCAAACAATGATTGATGGACCAGATATGAAGGACCGTGAGAGAATTGCAAAGGAAGATGCTAACGCAAGTGAATCTATTCGCAAAAAATATCGAGCTTTGAAAACAGGCAAGATGGATGAAGATGCTGCATTGAACAGATATTTTAAACCACTTGTCGACCCCTTAAAACCGATTGCGGAAAATACTTATACAGTGGAAGCTGATGAACAGATTGTGAAAAATGTCTCTGCAATGGACGCTGGTGAATCATTGTTATCAAGTTCAAATACTAAATTGAATGATACAATAACACCTGTACAATTAAAAGTGAATAATATAAAACGGAAACATTCATCGGATAAATCATTCATGACCTCTACACCAATTCAATCGAAACGAAAAAATGTTATACGAACCAAGTCATCGATTTCTTCTATATCAGTGGATCTGGTGGTGCAATCGTCGACTATCGATGAGGATGATGTTTTTGAAACTACTAATGGATCGATTCTAACATCTGCTAGACAGCAACTACAGACATCCGAAGGTCAAGAATCACTTCATAGCTATCTTGGCCCATTAGGTATCAAATACATAGGTGCACAAAAATTCAATATAGACAAGGACGATAATATATTTATAGATGATGTCAAATACATTGAAACACCAGGTTTATATGAATTAATTTTTATCAGAATTCCTGACGATGCAGTGTACACTGATACTGATAAACAAAAATACAACAGCAAATTGATGGTAACCAATGCACACAAGCGTGATCTTAACTCTCAAAGCCCCATGGGGTAACAAAGGATCCAAATATAAACATACAGGGAGTAACAAAAATGTTACAGTTACTTGAAACGGCAGATTCAGGGGGTGATTTGAAACAACATTTTCCTTAGCGAAAATATAAGATGAGGCTTCGTTAATGAGTTATTAACGAAAAACACCGGCCAATGAGAGCACGAATTTGCCACCCGAGCGACCGCGGTAGCGTTGGGTACGCGCTGGTCGTTACGATTGTACTCCGAACAAGAAAGTCGGCATGCGTCGAAGGAAATAGCATTAGTATGAAAATATTTGCATAACGCATAAACGAAAAAGTAATGCAACAAAAAAAATGAACGGAGAATTGGAGAATTAACGTTGAAGACAAAAAGGTTGAAAGTAGTCTGCGTTAGATTTAAAACGTAATAATCACTAATGAATTAAATACAATTCATCTGTAATTTGTAAATCTATGTCACTGGGTCACTGTACCGACTCTGGTCATCGACCGTCGAAATAGTTTGTGGTTGGGTAGAATTTTTCCAAAGAAGCTCCTTGTACCCCCACGTAGTTTAAGCACCTCAGACCTTCCTTGTTCGGACACTCCGAGGTCACGTCTCCTTCGAAACCAGAGCAATAAAGCCATAAATTACCTAATGCGTGCCCCTGATCTCTGCTAAGGCGGTTAGGCTGGTCCTAACAGCGACAACTGGACACATGGTGCCCAAAATTTTTTTCTTATTCTTCGGGGACGAAAAAGAGTTTCTCTTCTTCGCGGACCCTTTTGGACCGATGCACGATGTGTCTGTTTTCTGTCTCGAAGCATTGGATTCGTAGTCAGTAAAAGAATGGAGTGAGCACTTTTGTAAAACTGCTTGTTGGTACTCGTTGTGCACTTCTGCAAAGCACATGTTTTCTTGACAGATACTGATTTTTCTCTCTCTCAACCATGTGGTCGCAGTGAAAGTTAACTAATAATAGAACGATGGAAAACTATGTGAGGGTGGATGGAGCTTCGTTGATAAAATTCTACCCTAGTGTAACGGATCGTGTGTCGTACATAAAACGTTCACGGATAGAGCGGCTTACGCGTGAACAAGGGGGTAGGATTCGTGTGGCGCGCGGTTAAGAAATGAGTTCCATAGACTATGATTTCTCTTTTGAAATATAACAAGAAACTATTTATTAGCTAAATGTTCTACAATAATAGGTTTCTTAACTTTATTCTTATAATGGTACTACCTTTAGTCCTCTGCGTAGTAGATTCTTATCACTATGCAATGAATGCTTATCACTAGATTTTAATAGAAATAAAATACTAATTAATCTTAATTTGAGCAGGTGGCAGTGATAGAATGCGTCAAGGAAAGACTAAGGAGCTAGTTGAAGCTGTCTCAGTCGGTAATGGAGAAGCTAATCAAAACTGCTTCAATTTAGAGGATCAAGGAGCTAGTTAAAGCTGCTTTAGTGAGGTTCGGAGTTTTGGGGAGGACTAGGGTTTTTAACACTTATTATTTTAACACTGATTAAATTTTAGCACTTAGTAATTTCGAAGAAGACTCTCCGCTGGGGCTGGCGCTGCCCTATTTATACAGGGAAATTGCCTCCCTCTTTTGGGCCCAATGACTGACCTCGGTGTAGGGGTAGCGTCGTGTTGCACTTGCGCATGTAGGAGTCATCGCAGGATATGCGTCCTCTATTGGTTCCGGGTTTTCAGCGCATGCATCTGGTGGTGTTTGCGCCGGCGTACAGAGAGCGTTGTTTGTTGATTGGCTTGTACTGTCATCATTCGGTCGTCATCCTGTCGTCAGCGTGTGTTCCATCGCATGCCATAGGATGTCGACCTGTTGACGTACCGATCCCGTGCGCACGCGCGCCGCGTGTCACTGGCTCGAGGATTCGATTGAGGATTCGATTGAGGATTTGATTGAGGATTCGATTGAGGATTCGATCGAGGATTCGATTGAGGATTCGAGGTTAGGGTTTTTCTTCCACTGCCACTGTTCGAATTTTGATTATCGCTTATTATTTATTAATTATTAAGAGGAAATGTCTTGCGACACCGGACTTCCTCACAAATGAGGTCGCGACTGGTTGTTACACTAGCATAAACCATTTCGACGGTCGGTGACGAGGAGCGGTACAGTAACCCAGTGACACAAGTTGACAAACTACAGGTGAAGTTTGTTCTCCCGTCCCTTTATTTTTTGTTGTATTTCTTTTTTGTTTATACGTTATGCGAATAAGAAATTTACGTATTCGTGTTGTTACGTTGCACGTAGTTTTCCTCGATTTTAACTAATTATTCACTTCAAGTGATAAACAGAAAAAGGACTCGGTATTATTTATTGTGTCGCTTTCAGTTTTCATACTAATGCTATTTTCTACGATCAATGACGACATTCTTGTTCGGAGTACAACCGTAGCATCTAGCGCGCGTACCCAACGCTACCGCGCTGGCTCGGACGGCAACCTCGCCCTCTCACTGGCCGGTGTTTTTCGTTAATAACTCGTTAGCGAAGCCTCATCTTACATTTTCGGTAAGGAACAAGTAGTTTCAAATCACCCCCTGAGTCACCACTTTCAAGCAACTGCAACATTTTTGTTACACTCTGTATAAATCCTCCCCTACTTGCTCGTGCAATTAAGAGCCGAACAGGTAGAAGATTTGAACATACTACACCAAATGTCATAACAGTTAACAAGCATATACCAAATGCTATGGCAGTAAACAATAACCAAATCGGTTATATACTTTGGGATGATCCAAACGAATTAGTAGATCGCCTGCGTTTGTTGGAAGCATCGCGTCAAGCGGGTAAAAATTCACACGACATCGTGTTTCTATCGATTATCGAAGAACTTCGCGAAGCAGGTCTCATTATAAATTAAACTGCAAGCTCATAATTGATTTATTCTCAACGAAATGTTAATCAATAAGTTTGGGGTATCACTTAGAAAGTATGAGACCTCACCAGTATAGTAGTATAAATGGAGTGGCATGTTTCGAAATTATATGCACGATAACGCGCTCTACATGATTGATTCCAACTTTGACGCAAAATACTAAAAAATTCGAAATGTTACACAGCTGGAGGTCAACACAGATGCAGTCAATAAGCAGTACTTGGAACAATGCATATCAATCTTAAAGGTTCAACAGCAGGAATTTGAGAAAAAGTTGAGCACATTTCAAAGCAATGTGGTAACAATACAGAATAATGTTCAACAGATACAGCAGGAATTTGAACAAAGATTGGCTACATTTCAGAACAATTTAATAATACTGCAAAATGATGTTCGACAAGTATTGCATGTATTGAACCCTCATTCTCAAGAGGAAGATTATATAACAGACTACAGCAGTAACAACAATGTAAAAATCAATGAAATCTAAGGAAAAGCATAGCCTCGAAAACCAACAGCTTGTAAAGGAGTTGCATGCGTCAGCACGAAGAAATTTCCCCCGCAGACGTGTTATCGTACATGGATATGATGGTCTGTGGCAAGCTGATATGGTTGAGATGCGTCCATACTCACGATTCAATGAAGGTTATCATTACATACTCACAGTTACAGATACATTAAGCAAATATGCATGGGTTGTACCACTCAAAACAAAAAATGGTTTCGAAGTAGCCAAAGCATTTGCAAAAGTAATTCGAGATCGATGTCCAAAAAATTTACAAACCGACCAAGAAAAGAAATTTTACAATGCTGATGTACAGAGATTCTTAAAAAAACATAATATTAATCAGTATTCAACATATTCAGTGATGAAGGCTTCCATCGAGGAACGTTTTAATCGTACTTTAAAGCATCATATTTGGAAACTATTTGTACTCATTGGAACATACAGATGGATCGACGCATTACCGAACCTTGTGGCTGAATACAACATACGGAAACATAGGACTATTAGAATGCGACCATGTGGTGTTGCCCCTACAATTGCTGGTAAGCTTTTGAACACAGTATATAGCCATATAAAGATTGCTGCTTCACCGAGATTTAAGGTTGGTGTCTCTGTACGCGTCAGCAAATACAAAACCGTTTCCGACAAAGGATATACACCATATTGGACTCCTGAAGTGTTCAAGATAATCAAAGTATAGATAACTAATCCTGCGACTTATCTGCTGCAAGATTCATGCGGAAAGCCTATTGCAGGAGGATTTTATGAACATGAATTACAACGCGTTATCAATCCCGATGTGTATTTAGT